>NC_056732.1:1396674416-1396934416 GCF_019279795.1 Protopterus annectens | reverse complement strand
AAGAAGAGGGTGATATTTCTCATGCTTAACAACTGCCTTGTCTTGAAGAAGTACTCTATCTAACCCAAATAACCAGCAGTATCATTACTGTTACTGGTACTGAGGCAAAAGTGAAGAGATATGTAACTAAAGCACTGATACTACAAAAAAGTAAGCCAGGAACTATAATGAAGTAAATTTGCACAGAATTGTCTCTTATGTGAGTAAAATATTATATTCTTCTTAAGAGTTATTATACAGGATTATACAACGACCCCCCCCCATTAATATTCTAAAACGTGCACGCTGATTAGTCAGCGTGCACATTGTAAATTAGACTTATACTAATGGAAAAGGGTCCGGTCGCCTGGACTTTTTCCATTAGTATAAGTCTTTTTTTACAGCAACGGAAAATGCAAGATCTCTGTTGCTTTTTACACACTGTCTCGCTATGTTAAAGGAGTTTAACATAGTGAGACAGCTTTAAAAAAAAACAACGGAGAATCTCCTTTGCTTTTTTTAAAGCTGTCTCTCTATGTTAAACTCCTTTAACATAGCGAGACACTTTGTAAAAAGCAACGGACATCTTGCTTTCTCCGTTGCTTTTTTTAAAGCTGTCTCGCTATGTTAAACTCCTTTAACATAGCGAGACAGTTTGTAAAAAGCAATGGAGATTTTGCTTTCTCCGTTGCTTCCACCCACAGCTCTGATGTACTGCATAAGCATACGCATGCGTAGTACATCAGAACTGTCGCAGAATACCAGACAGCTGCAGAAGGGCAGCAAGGAGGCATTATACAATGCCATTATTTAAGAAAAGTATTTTTTTTCTTAAATAATGTCATTGTATAATAGCAATAATCCACTTCTTGGTGTGGGTAATGCTGGATTTACCCACGGTTGTCTTTGTATTGCCACTCGGGCTTCGCCCTCGTGACCAAACCACACCAACCATGGGTAAATCCAGCATTAACCGCACCCAGGCATGGGTTATAGCTATACTATCACATGGGGAATGCAGCAGATAGTAGCAACAGCTCATATGCTCTCCGTTTTCTAAAAATATGTTGGGTAAACTACAGAATAGAAATCTGTCACAAGTTCACACTATCAACCTTGTCTTCAAAATAATTTCTGGATACTTTTCCAAGGATTCTCTAAAGTCCAGAAAGTGTAAAACATAAACATATATATTATTTCTATAAAGAAATCAATAGAACATGACTAAGTACAAAAAATGCCTGTGAAAATGGTTTTCAAAAATGCTTACTAGTAAGGCATTACTTGACTTATTAATAACTCGACAATGATATATATATATATATATATATATATATATATATATATATATATATATATATATATATATATGACTTTTGTCACTGCACCTTGTGTAAATGGTTACTCCTACTGATGACGTACCTTCTGTTGGGTAGATGCAACTTAAAGTTAGACATGTAAATCTTTGATCTTGTATTAAAACTGCTTACAAAAATACTGTTCCAGTAATTAAATAAGTCAATAAATCACAACAGAGGATGACTTACGGCATAAGATGAGCATTAGAAGAGAGGATATTAGCAGTGCCTCCTTGCTTCCAAAAAAATCTAACCTAAAATCACAGTTCATTATAAAGATTTTACTAACATTCAAATCATTTTTTATTCATATAAAACAGCTGGTCCCCATCTTGCTCTGCTATTATAAACAATGGACTAGTATTCTGGGACCTATTCCAGGAAAATGGAGTCTCTTTTTAAAGCAGATTTCTGTGTTTCACACCCTCTTGGAAAGAAAACTGGAAGTATAAGGCCAGTGAAGCAGAGTGAAGTCTTGCAGATTAAGGCCGACGTAACATTCTGGAAATTTTCAGTATAGGGCTTGTCACTTGTGAAGATAGGCATCTAACCAAAGCTCACCTGACTCTCTAAGAGAGCTAAAATAAGATCAGAAAAAAACATTATTAAAAGGGAAAGAAAATCTCAATCAAGTTTTGCTAAACCATTCACTATAAAACAAATGCTGTCAGCAAGTTTGAAGCAAAACTAGTGTATCCACAATTAATATTTTGGTCTCAGTTTGTTCAGTCATATTGTTGACAGAAACACATCATACCATTTTTCCTAAAATCAAATTTCACAGTTAACAAACGACACTCAAGTAATATAAACCAAAGTAAAGACAATCACATAAACAATTTTAAGTATATATTCTTAAAACTACAAAAAGAGGGCAAATTATATAATTTATCATTTTTTAAACCAAAATATTTATTCTAACAATTCTTACTGCCTGTGTTAAAAGAGTTTACATTTTGATAAAACCTATTGTATATGTTTGAGGGAGTAAATGCGAAAGTTATAAGAATATTGTTGAGTACTAATTAATGTGTATGAGAAAGGAAAATAACGTTTTGAAACATGTAGTAGTTGAGAAAGTTATAGTCTTAAACATAAAGTGGTTGATAAGAGTGTAGAAAAAGTAAGTGTCAACATTATATTTAGTACTAAACTAGATTTACGCTTATTAGCACAATGAATTAACACCGTTAAACACGCAATAATGAAACAATGAGAAAAAAATGCAGGCCTCATCTCTCTTTAAATTGCTTCTGTCAAAATAGAGAACACAATGACATAGAATTATCGAGGTGATGTAATACCTTTTATTAGACTAACACAGGTTTTACAATTACTCTTGCTTTCAAGGTAAAAGGACCCTTCATTGGGTGCTGAGTTACTGATGTTTGATACAGTGCTTAAATATACATGTGTACAAAGATGTAGAAGTACATCATTTCTTACTTTCTAAAAAAGACATCTGAAAAATGTCAGTGTGGAAAGCATAGGATTCCTTTACATGTACTTCTAAAAATGTGGTTTATCTAATCAAGTACAGGAAACGTCCTCAGACAGGTTATATAGGAAAGACACTGAGAGCTAGCATGAATGTCTGTAGGCACACGGTTAGATGCAAAATGACTGGCTAGCCAGTGTCAGCACATTGTCCTGCTCTGGTCATTGTTTATCCAACGTGCCAGTTAAATTTCCTAAATAATATTTCTGTACACATTTGGAAGGATGAACAATGGAGATTGAAATTATTCATTTGTTCATTCCAACAGTCAGTAGATTCTTTTTTTTTCAGTTTATTAGCTGGGTAAATGAATTGGTACAAAGACCAGCCCTGAGGCAACAGCAATACATTTTACATAAAATAGGTGACAAAGTTCACCAATACATACATTACACTTCTATAAACAAGTTAACAGCACAGCTGTACAAAACAGACGGGATAATAATTAGATTATGTTACTGGTAAAGGAATACATTGTTTAGTTACAAAACTATTTACATATATACACATACACATTTAATGTACAGGCTGCAGAGTTTGTTGAAGGCTGGCAAATTCATACAGGATTTCAAGCAAATGGATATGTCAACCACTGTCCTTTCTAAATATTAATAGGTCACAATAACTTTTTTATCTCCTCTGAAATGTCATTCTACTCGACAGGTGCCATTTTGGCAAAAGATCTTTCTGTTAAACTGGTTAGAAGGGAGGTGCTATCCTGGATCTTGGTTTTAAAAAAACACTTATAGCACGTAAGAACCTTTACTTCTGAGCAGTCTAACAGTAAATACATATTAGGAGTACAAATGTTTCTTGTTTTGGTAATGATTGATTTTATGATGAATTTACTCTGAATCCAAACAGATGACTATCTCAGAAAGTTAACAGTAACTGTAACATTACTAGGGATGAGTTTTACTCATGATAAGAGAATATCATATAGGTTAATATTTTAGTCAGAATACTAGTAACACTAGTCATAAGCTTAACAGTAAGGTCCTAATATTCAGACAAATTTAACAGAATAACAAAACTTTGTAGGTATTTGTCAGAACCTTACATATCCCCACTCTTTCTCTCTTTCTGCTAAACCTCAGCATGTTTAATGTACTATAACTGCACACAACAGCTATGCATTCTAACCTAATATCCTATTCTTCTGGTAGTGCCTGCATCTCCTCACGCCGAACTGAACATATACATACATACATACATACATACATTCATTCAGGGAAATCCCCTACAAAAAAAAATATATATATATATATATATATATATATATATATATATATATATATATATACACACACACACACACACACACACACACACACACATATATGGAGAACAACAATTTTCAAAGTTCTCTGTTTTACATTTTGCATGCTTGTCATATTTCCATAAGTCGCAGTTATGAGACTTAGAATACGCATCTCCTGTACTGTTATTTACTTTACCATGGAATGTCAGAGCAGGCTCTTCAGCTGTTATCCTCTCTGGTAGATGAAGACTGACTCTAAAGGTGAAACTGTGCGGTAGGCCCTAACTGGGTCTTCTGACATTATAGGATAAACACACACACACACACACACACACACACACACACACACACACACACACACACACACGCACGCACGCACGCACGCACACACACACACACACACACACACACACACACACACACACATACACAACACACTTTATATACTGCATTTAAAGCTAAAGTATTTCTGAAAAGAAATAATCTTTTTGTGTTGAAGTCATAACCTAGCAGAAGCATCCTACTAAAACACAGAGGCACAAATTTCCGGAAATATAGCCTACCTTTTCACTATAAACAATGTGCAAAACAAAGTGTGTAAAGTTAAATACCTGTTCTCTAAAGCATAGTGATTGATTTTCATTTCTTCTTACACATCACAAAAGGGTCTGTCCGACTCAGTTCACGTTGCTATGCTCGGGCTCACTCCGCTTCCATACCCTACCCCCAAATCTCATCCACTTCCAGTACACCTAAACGTATAGCTAACCACTAATCCCACCCCTTTACCAACAAGCCAGTAAGGACAAACTCCAACACCACTAACATCACTCCTTCTCTCTGGTTAGCACATCCATTCTCTTACTCACCCTCATCCAAATATTAACCCTTTTCACACACTTCCTCTCTTCATGTTACTTTACACATCATGCTACTTATATACACTACCTTATTTAGCCTACTAATTATTACTTACAATAGTACCTCCTACCACAACCAAAAAGTAACAAACATCCACTCACCAACAAGTCTCTTCCCTACGACATACCATACTACCATAAATAATACTGTAATGTCCTTAAACCTTTACAATACCACCTACTCTGATCTATTCACTTTCAGATACACCCCATCACAGGATTTAACACATCCACTACACAAAACAGCTACATTTCCACCAAATTTTTTCCAACAGTTTCTGCATAAATTAATACAACTGAAGCTAAGTGGAGATATATACTCCAACCCCGGCCCCCAAATTTCAGAACAAACTCCCCATTCACTAACCAAGTCACCTATTCTTAACATCATCCATCAGACTAATAATACCTCTAACCTCCTACTATTCAATATGAATCTCAGAAGTATACTCAACAAAATTCAAGACCTCCATGCAATCCAGATTTAGTCATACTAACAGAAACATGGCTCAAGCCCCATAGACAAGACTATAATATACTAAGATGTGACAGATTACTAAAGCGAGGTGATGGAATCGCAATTATGTACAAAAACTCCCTAAACCTGACCCACTTAGACTATATCCCCCAGAGCCCTCTGACTCTAAAATACTAATCTCCAGCCTTGAACTTAACCCCCCAAAAAAACATAATCATTGCTGTATACCTCCCACCTGGGAGTAACCAGTCAAAAACTGAAAACCTTCTTTGCTGGGTAGCTTCCACATTCAATCAAGAAAGCATTATTATGGGCGATTTCAATCTAGACTGGTACACCTGGTCATCAGACAACCCATTCAAATTTATCAATCTGTATGGCATCTCCCAAATTATACTCTCCCCAACCAGCGTAGATAAAAATAGCTGTCGACAAACTATCATTGACCCGACCTTAACTAATAAGCCCAATCTTTGTCAACATGCTGGCTGTCTTCCAGGGAGTCTAAGTGACCACATGCCCACCAATCTCCTATAGCACTGGAGCAATATCCCAAAAAACACCACAAACAAGTATGTCAGAAAAAAAGAAATTTCTCTCCCGAACTCTTCAAATCCCTTCTAGAAAAATGCAACTGGTCTCCTTTAAAACATCTGCCCTTAGACCCAGCAGTGCAATACTTCAGTAAAACATTTCTTGACATATTACCCTAGTCCTAATTAGGAAGATACGTTTTCAATCAAAGAAACTTACATGGCTCTCAAAATAGACAAAGCAACTCCTCAAGGAATGAGACAGTGCCTGGTCCCAGTACCAATCAACCAAGTCCCAAACATCCCTGCTCACCTTTCACAAGTTAAGAAACCAAACTAAAAAAACTAATAAAACATGACAAAAATTTACTATACCACATTATAACATAAACACCAAAACAACACCCAGAAATTCTGTAACTCCATAAAACAACTTCTAAATACAGGGCAAAGTGTTACCCCATCTGCTACCACTTCTAATTCTTCTAATGATATAGCATCTTATTTTAGTACCCACTTCATTAACTGTATAATAGCTCTGGTAAAAAATGATAACAATACACCAATAACAATTCCCATGAAAACTCATACACATCCTAACTCATTTACCTTTAAACCTATACAAACCAACATCATAAAACAACTTCTAAGCAAACTCAAACCAACATCCATTACAGCTGATCTACTCCCCAATAAATTCCTCAGATTAGAAGCAGATAATATTGCCTACCCTATCTCCAGTCTAATAAATCAGTCCATCTCTAAAAATTACGTACTCAAACTCTGGAAAATCTCACATATCATCCCTCTCCATAAAGGTGGCCCATCAAACAAACTTATCCAACTACAGACCAATTGCCATTTTCTCTCTCCAATAGCCAAAATCCTTGAAAAATGGATACATAAACAACTCCTAGATTACCTGCTGGTCAACAATCCCCTCACTAACTCTCAACACGGCTTTCACCCTAAGCACAGCACCACAACAGCACTAGTTAGCTTTACTAATATCATCAACCAAGTTAGAAATCATGGTCAGTTAGTCTCATCCATTGTTCTGGATATGTCAAGAGCTTATGACATGGTATCCCACCAAAAATTACTAACTGAGCTAGCACTCCTAAATCTATCCCATCCAGCTTTAACCTGTTTCCACATTTACTTAAAAGATCACCAGCAAACTGTCATGTGGCTAATATCACTCTCTCCTCTACTACCTCTCTCTGTAGGTGTCCCCCAAGGGTCAGTTCTTGGACCACTGCTTTTCTCTAAATTTGCAAATAAATTATACACTGCCACTAGCAAAGCTACCATCATCCAATATGCAAATGGCACCTCTCTTAACTGTTCAGCCCCTACACTCTCACATTTCCAGGAAACAACACAAAGGTCCTTTCTTGAAACTGAAAAACATCTCTCAGACCACCAACTAAATTATAACCCAAACAAAACAAAACTTATCATCTTTACCAAAAGCATACCCCACAAGGTAACCAACCCACCTTTATCATCTACTCCTCTGACAAAACCAGAACAGAACTCATTGAGCACAATTGACAACTCACTCAAATTTGATAAACACCTAGCTCTAACCATTAAAAAAGTCCACATCAAACTAGGGCCTCTCTACAGAGTGAAACTATTTCTCACCAGTTCTACCAGACAGGCCATGGCCAGGTCACATCTCCTATCTACTTTACTATACACCTCTCCCATCCTTACGAACCTAAGAAAATCTGAATTAACCAAACAGGAGGCCTGCTATAATAAAATATCCAGATCTGCCACTAATCATCCCAATAGATCACACCACTGCACAGCTTTACAGAAACTTACTTGGATTGAACTACCTAACTTTCTCAGCATAAACCAACTAGCCGTGGCTCACTCCATTATACTTCAACCGAATAACTTCCCAGCACTCCACAATTTAGTACAACCTTAGATCCTCTGAGAAACTGTTACAAAAGCCAATAATACTTCTGGAGAATCTCTATACTCACAGAAAATATACAAAATCTGGAACATCATCCCCAACAAATTCAGAACACCACCAAAACACATAAATTTAAACTACTCTTCCGACACCACCTCAGCAAAAACTGGATCTGCTCCTGCACTTCCACTGGTTAACACAATACCCCCTCTCTCCTTATTCTCCTAGCACTGTTTCAACCTCTTGACTACCTCTGCCATTAAAACCATCTAAGAATCTTTGACTGCCTACCTTTTCACTACAATCCTAATTCTTCCAAACTTCTACCCACCCAGAACTCTAGTTCTAATCATTTCTTGCAGTCCTCTACTGCCTTTCCTTTCAAATAACTAGTAGCAACCTACCAAACAGATCTTCTACCTCCCTAAATTCTACCCATAAATCTGCTCATTGCATAACTTTATGAATTAGTAAATGATATACTGTACCTATCCAGTCTGCAATTATTGGAAGGTGCTCGTATTTTCCTATGTATTTTGCAAATTGGATTATCATTTTTCTTGCATTATTGTTCTATGTAGTGATAAATGTATTCCCTGTCATGTTGTTATCTTTTACACATTTTTTTCTGTATGGAGACTTTCTCCCTGGGCCTCCACTGAAAATGGGCCTCTAGTCCAGTTGGACACTCACGGTAAATAAATGTAAAATAAATAAAATAAAATAATAAATAATAAATAAATCTGTCTTTGAGGTGTACTTATCATACTAAATATCCAAGCTGTATACTTTATTTCCACACTGTCATTTTTCTAGTATCTTTTTTTGTAGCCAATAATTAAGAAATGATGCATTTCTCTTTCTAGGCAGAAGTGGATTTTTAGTACTGTATCTAATAACAGTAACTTAAATCTCAGTGAAGGGCTCCTTATGGCCCAAAAGCACATGTAATTACAAAAACTTATGTTGGGCAAATAAAAGGAATTACATCACGTCTGCTTTACAGGGTCTTTGCATTTGCTTTTGGTGGGCCAGCATGGCACTTTCTAACTTTTTCTGCTGTCATGAGAAAATGTAAATCATTTCTATATTGAGGCTTTAGTCAGTGGCAAAACAACCAGAACAATACCAATACAATGTAAACATACCATCATAGACAAACTGTATATTCTAACAGTGCTTCACTGAAATGCCTAATTGATATCTTCAGAAAGTTGAAAACATTGTTGTAGGAATTTCTAGGGTGGCCACTGATGCAGGTTTAAGTTGGTCCTAAAAATGTTATTACTCTGACAGGAAATTTTATTTCCATTGATTTTAAGTATTTAATACTCAACAGGAGTTGAACTTCTTAAGTCATTCACACCTTTAGCAACTTTTTTGTATAGCTCCAGTTAACACTCATAGTACAATATGGTGTCCTGACATTTCTCCCATTGTCTTCCTTAACTAAATGGCTTATTATTTAACAGTGAGCAGCATAAGAAAGGGCAAAGCGTTAAGTAAAAAATGATCCTAAGATTAACATAAATGCCCTGCAGTGGAGATATTACTCACTGTTTGTCATTTGCTATTGAAAGTTAATAGTTTCATAACTAAGAGGGGTACTTGTTAATGAGGTGTATAGAGTGAAACATCATGGCGGGAGACAGAAAACTAGATTGCTGCTGTCCATATATAGTACACTGTACTGGAGATATTAAACAGTTGTCAGCTGCTAATTACATACATATATACAAATATTTCAAGCACGGGCATCAATGTCCTTCTAGCTTGCAAATATACCAAAACACTTGTTCCCATAATAAATATCCAGGCTGTTCTTAAAGATATCTAAACTAGTACTTGCTTTAATGTAATTTGGTAGTCTGTTCCAAGCATCAGCTACTCTGTCAGAGAACCAATTAGTACACTTCTCATTCCTATAGAACCTTCTACATAGGTTGTCTGATGATTCTCTAGTACTTCTTGTTAACCACAAACATTCCCAGAGGTAGTTGTCTCTAAATGCCTTATATACCTGAATAAGAATGTCTCTTAAATATCTGTAAGAGACACTGTACAAGTTCAGATATTTTAGTCTTTCATAATTACTTAAATTTTCACATCCATGGATGCCCTCTGTGTATTTCCACTGTACTCTTTCCAGTTTATTCATGCTTGTTTTCTTATAGGGTTTACATATTGTTATTCCATACTCATGTTTGGGTCTAATGTAACTAGCAATGACTTCATTATTTTTGATTTCCTAGACTTTATAAATCTTTTTATACAACCTATAGTCTAAATCTATCATTACCCAATTGATTGATATGATTAGAAAAACTCATAGCTGAACCTACCCATATATCCAGGTCCTTAAATGAGTCTACAGTTTAAATCACCATGTGTTGTATTAAATACTCACCTTTCAATTTATGTCTCCCAAATCTCATATGCTTAGTTTTTGCTGTATTTATCAGCATATTATTTTCCTGTGCTCATATGGTCAATTTAGTCAAGTTATTTTGTAGACATGCCTTATCTGTAATACTTGTAATCCGTTTACCTAATTTCAGGTCATCTGAATATAGACTGTAAAACACCTCCGATGAAAAAGTTAGGTCTGAAAGATACAATCTAAACAAGTAACGGCCCAGGACAGAGCCCTGTGGGACACCCTGACTGCAACCAAAGATTTCACCTGTCCAGTTGCTGTATGAAACTTGTCATGTCCTATTTGTAAACCATGCAGCTACTCATCTTATCAAGAGTATATCAGTACCTAGTTGTACTAATTTATTGATCAGTGTTTTGTATATGAACCTGTCAAGTGCTGAAGTTAAATATATATAAATTACATCACAGCACAATTTTTCATTCATAGCTGTTATTATATTTTATTAGAACATCATGTTACAGGTAATAATAGATCTGTTTTCAACGTATGCATGCTGCTATATGGTTTCAAGTCCCAACCTATCCACTTCTGACAATAACTTATCCAATATTACCTTTTCCATTATTTTTCCACAACATGAAAGTAAACTTAAGCATCTATATGACTCTGAGTTTGTTCTACTCCCCTTTCCCTTAAAGACAGGTTTAACAGGCACATGTCTCCAATCTTGAGGAATCTCCCCATATTTATATGACCTAGTGAATAATAGATATAATGGTATCATAAGTTTATGCTGAAGTGTTCCCAGGTCCTTGTTACTAATTCTGTCTCTTCATTGTACTTTCTTTGGATCCAGTTTGTGCAGTTCTTTTTCAATATAATCTAATTTTATTCCAGTATCTGGGGTTACCTGGATGTTGCTGGGACAACTTATCACCCCTTTTGTGGAACCAAACTGTTTTGCATAAGATTTTAGAAATATATCTATAATCTGTTGTGTCTGACAATAAATTTTAGAATCTGCACACAGTTTATCAATTTGTGCGTTTTTATTCCTTCCACATCTTATGTATCTATTAAAAGGTTTCCTATTATGCTCAATATCTTTATATACATTTTCTTCAAATTTTTCTCGATCTTGTCTTACACTATGCTTAATCTATTTGCCCAGCTTGTTTATTTCAGTTTTGTAGTTCTACCTCCCTTCCATTTCTTATATTTTTTTGTCTCTCACCTTAATCTGATATCTTGTTCTTATGGAAATATATCTCCCTGATGTTGTATGCCTAGATCCTGATGTTAAACATTTTTTTTTATTTTTTGCACTCAGATAATTTCTCTTTCAAAACTTTTCACATTCCATTTGCAGTTTTTCCACTGAACACCTCACTCCAGTTAGTTTTACATACTGACTGTTTTGCTTCCATATAATCTGTAATTAACCTTCTGGGCATTGGTTTAGATTTCAAGTTTGGCAGAATTATCTAGCAACAAATTAACCTTTATAACCCCAGGATCACTGTACATCAATGTGGTAAAACTTGATGTCTGGAACATTTCGTCTCCTGGTAGTTTTTTTACAATCTGACGCAATTGTTGTTCCTGAATATATATTGTGAATCATTCCCTACTAATGTTGTTGAATCAATATTATTCCAGTCTATTTCTGGTAAATTTAAGTCCCCAGCTAATATTATTCTTCCCTCCTGTGTTTCATCCAAGAAATGTATGAATTCCTCTAGGTCATATGCACTTGACCTTAGTGGTCTATACACTCCAATAATTATTATATGTTCCAGGGTTGTCTTTGTTGTCACAGTTACACAGTCTATAGTATTGGTGTTATCACTGAACATGTAGTAATCACAGGTCTCATAACTTTCTTTAATCCCTATCATAACACCTCCACCTGATTTGTTGTTAGAATGTCTGTTACAGTAAAAACATTTATACCCTGAAAGAAATGGTTTCCAGTCATTGTTTTTAAATCATGTTTCACAAACAATAACAACATCAATCTTGTGGGAATATAGCAAATTTTCCAATAAAAGAATTATTAATGCTCCTAGCATTAACAACCATCAGAGATGCTTCAAATGTTGGTATCTGTGAACTGTTACATTTTTGACCTGCCAAATTTCTGACTAGTGTTTGCAAATATTGCAAAATATCTGCTGCAAAAATTATCTTCCCTGATCTTGACAAATGCACGCCATCCTTTTCTGAACACATGAGCCCAAAACTAGGCTTGGATGCACATTTCCATTTTTTAAAACTGGACATTTTTCCATGTAGGTATTTACCCAAAAAATATTTTCATTCACATTGACCTGACTATCCTTTCTATAGGCGATTTGTGAAAAATAGGTCCTAACACCAGTACAAGCTATACTACCTAAGAGGGCTGTCAGTTCCCTACTAACAGTCAAAGAATCCTTGTGGATGACATCATTTGTACCAACATGAATGAAAACGGATTTGTATTGCCTTACATTAAGGCATTCCAAGGCTTGTCTCACATCTTCTATTTTTGTTCCTGGCAAGCATAACACTATTTGATGTTCATTATCTTCTCTGCAAATATAAATATCAGTTATAATTGACTCTCCAATAACAAGAATATCTTTTCTGGACAGCTCTGAAGAATCTTCTGCTTCTAATACAGTCATTTCTGCTCTATCAATTGTTACAAAGGATAGATCTTCATCATCATTAGTCTTATTAATCCCACTGTTTTCATTGTGTATTAAATTCTCATTCAGCTGGTATTGTAAATCCACAGCTTGAGCCATGTAGTCAGTCACCCTGCTAGACAGAGGTCCAGGGAAGTAAATACTGTGGGAAGAAATAGCCAGGGAATTGTTATGGCTAGGCTTGTATAGGCCCTAGGGCCAATAGCCTAGTACCAACCTATGAACCAATGAGCATCTGTCTTTCTCTTCTTTTTTCTTACAGTAATGTTCTTCAAGCCTTCCATGTGCAATTTTGATTTCTTCTTTTTCATCTGCCCCTTGCCTCTTTTTTTCTTCCTTCTCTGTTGGAAAAATTATGCTTTTTTCTGTAGAGTGAAGGTTTCCTGATAGAAAAATATCACCATCCCCTGTAACCTGTGTGTTACATAACAAAGCAGTGTCATTTTACTACGTGTTCTCTTTCTGTTACAGTCATTAATCAGTTTTTTTTTCTTCCTTGTTATTTGTTGTGAACTTCCTCCTTTTTTTGTTTCCTTCTAAAGAAACTGGATCCTCAGATTACTAAATACTCGCATCCAGAGCTCCAAAGTTGTCAGGGGCATCGTCTTGTTTCACAGGGGTTGAATGATCTTTGCAGGCAATAGATGCATCATTTCCTAAATGTGTTCTATTTGTTCTTTGCCTAACATTATTTATTTCACCAGTCCAGTCATTAATATATGAAACAATAGTTCTACAAGCCGTGCCAATTGCACAAGTGCAATCATCATCAAGTCTAGATTTACTTCTGACAATGGTAAGCAAATCATCCAACTTTTGACACGAGGAACACAGATCACCAGTGTTACCAGCTGTTACCTTTAAATATGCATATCATTTATTACACTGTATAAGATATTTGTGCTTTAGAAAATCGGTAATTGCATACTCATTTAAGGAATCTATATTCAGCTTCAAACTAATAAAATATTGCAAAAGAAAAGAATAATCAAAATCAGTGACCACAGAATTCAAAGAGAACTTAAATCAACTTCTATGCAAAAAATTACACCAGCAGTATATAACTAAATAATAAAGTAATTTCAGTAAAGTTGTTCTGACCATACATGTTCTGCAAGCCAGACAAAAGTTGTAATGCCTTTATGCTACAAGCAATAGCTTCTGCTCACTATTGTTTGCAGTCACACTACTTTTTAAAAGTAAAGATCAATAAATCAAAATCCAAGGTTGGATTGTTTAGATATGTTCAGGATTTTCCTCTTTGCAGTCTGTGTGAATTTATAGCTGTCTAGGCCCCTTGGGATGGCTAGAGCTTGCCTGTCTAAAACCTATTCCATTATTAGTATGATATGCACTATATTTTTAAATGAGCCATAATATTTCCAAAACCAAATAACTTACAAACTATGCATGGCATTATATGGAACCTTAGATGATGATGAAGAAAATTGCCATTGATATTTGTTAAGTTATACCCCTTCAGAGATACCCAATATAATTTATACTGTCAAAGAAGCAGAATTGTTTTGTATTTTCGAAATATCTCAATCAACAACCATTCAGAAAGGAATTTTTGTAGTGATATGAATGCTTAAGTTTGGCGAGCAAAAGTAATCTGATGTTAAATGCCTAGGTTATACAATTTCCAAGATATGAAGAGTTGTGAATCTTTAGCGGGATATATCATTCTGGGTTTGTGTTCATGATAATACATTCCATTACTGACATAAAAACTGTCAATGCAATGACTACTATCTTTGTAAAAAAAAGATTTTTTTACAGATAACATTGCTGTTTGCACCCACTTAACAACATTTACTGTTCTTGGGATATTTATATTTGTTTGACTTATGCTTTCTAACTTGAATTTTCAGAAAATGTTCTGGAATGTAGGAATTCATCTAGGCTGCTAGAGTTATGACATCCCACAATGAAGTTCAAAATGAAACTTTCTTAACTTAGAAAATAGAAGAAGTCTTTTCTTCAGAAACTAAACCAACTTTCCTAAGAGGTGCTATCTAGCAGATCTGATTGAAAATGAGTATTACTAAATTCTCTAACCTGATTTCAACTTAAGGAACAGTAACCAGAAAATCATTCTTTCACTTTAGGACTTGACATGTAAAGTGAACTAATTTCAAAGAAAGATATCAATTCAGGATAATTTCACCCAGAGATCTGAGGTTCTTAAATCCATATTATATAAATGAGGATAACAAGTCAAAGATACTGTAGTATCACTAACTGACAAAGACGGCAAACTAAAAGAAGAAGAAGACATTCAAAAAGGTTTCCTTTAGAAGTATGATGCAGAGTTCTTGGATGACATGGTATATTTACAAAATAGAATCAGAAGAAATAATATCAGAATACTTGGACTACCAAAAAAGATGGAAGGTAAGGGCATGGGAAACTTCCTTACCATATGTGAGGAGGGCATTGATTAGCCATGCCATAATGTTTGTATAAATTGGATTGTCCGTTTTAGGCTAGTATATTACAGTAAATTTCTGAATGTAGAAAGTAGATCTGGACTGAGCTAATTGAAGACAAAGGTAGAAGATACTCCTGGGCATAATGTAATAATTTCTGATGCATTAAGATGGCATTATGGAAACAAAACTCAAGTTGACAGTGGAAAGGTTGTATCAAATCTCCTTAGAGTTGACCATGCTGTGACCTGAAGAAGGCCACAAGAATTGAAAGGTTCTGTGGGTAGTGGAACAGTAGCAGATCCAGACACAAAAGCTAGAGCAGTAAGCATATAATCAGGAATCAGAAAAAATGCAGAAAAGTAATAATGCAATTACTGTAAAGACAAGATGATTAAGAGAAGTGCTGTAGGCTGGATAATCTGCAAACAGTGGGACTGGAGGAAGGGGTAGAAGGGTATGGCCTGCTTAGGTTCTCCCAATAATGGGTTTGGTTGCTCATTAAGGATAGTGTTATTCCCCCTTTTTGACAGAGCCCATAGGATGCAGAAGAGCAGTGGTTTATAAGGCAAGTCAAGGCATTTATTTAATAATTACAATGCTACTGCACTGAAGACTGGATGTGGAGAATGATGGCACATCAGAAGGGGCTGATAATAAAAGGAAGAAAAGTTAAACTAGTTGAGGATTACCCATGGTACAAAAAAGAAGATAAATGGGTCAATTCCGCATCCTATAAGGAAGTCAGAAGTAATAGATAGAAAGATACAGCCTACAGTTTTGAAAGTGAATGGTAAAGACAAGGTAGTCTTTTGCAGCTTGCTGGATGAGGCAACGTCTTTTTACAAAGATGTCATGACAGAAAGATAGGAGTATGAGGTATAAGTGGTGAAAAAGGAAGGAATGACACTTGACATTTCATATAAGGCCAGAGAGGGATTAGAAGATAAATGATTGCTGTGAATGATGGAGGGACTGTGCAATTGGATACAGATAACATGACTGTAATGCAAGAAGTAGAAAGAGGAGAGGTGGGAACATGTGCTTTAATTGGCGCTGGGAATGTGGGCATTAACAAGTATGGTAAGCAGCCAATTAAAAGTAAGGAAGAAGATGCAGATAGAGACAAATCCCACTAAAACATACAGAGAGCTCAAGACATATGTGAGGTAATATGCAAGAGCTGGGAGATGAACAGAAAGGATTGCCAGAGCTGTGCCAATGAAACACAACTCTTATGTGTGATCAAGAAAGTAAAAAAAAGATATATCAAACTGACATAGCCAAGATGGAAGAAGAAGACCCAACCCAAACAAGGCTGAAGTGCTGATTAGTACTGTCTGACAGAGAAGCTGTACAAAGTTTTCATTCCATCTACTAGAAGTAAGTGTGACTGGGGACTGGAAGGGCAGGTCTTTACAGCTGCTGTTTTACTAATGCATTTTATCACTGTTTTCTTCTCTGAATATCTTTTTTCTCATGGTGGTGAGTGGAAGGCAACATGAAACTAGTGCCTCCAGAGCTGGTGAAAAGAGGGAAGGACTTACAGAAGACAGCTCCTTTAAGAAGGGCCAGTGAAAGGAGACTAGAAGGGAAATTGTGACAATGGGTTATGTAAGTGAAATGAGGGCTGATTAAGGATGTAAGAAGAGTCATGCACGTTTTAAACAGTTCATGGACACTGTTCAATTTGGCATCTGAAGGCACGGTGTTTAGTGAAGTCTTGTAACTGACTACTTCAAGTGCTTGTTGTCACATTTGTTTATTTATTTACTGTATTTTATTTTATTTATATACTATATTTGATAATGGGATAGGTGGGCTGGTCCTTAGGCCCAAAGGTCAAGATTTGTAGTAACAGTGAAAAACAGTACACTCCATATGCACTCTTATTTGTTTACAGATTTTCTCTTATGTTTGTAGTTCTATTTTCAGTCCTAGCTGCTTAAGAGTTGTATTTTTTTGTTTAAATTACATACACCTACACTTTTATTATTTTTTTCCTTATGCACTACTGCCCGATTTCTAGAAGTCTATAATATTATATTTCCTGAGTTTATATTTTATGTTGCATTGCTTTAGATGTTACATTGCAGCATGAATCTCAGGATATGGTGAACTTGTTTTGGATCTGGAGTATCCATGAGCCTCATTTATTGTTATGAACAAAGGACAAACAGATGCTTTTCATTTTCCAAAAATGACTGACTCAAAAAAGGACATTATTTCCTAATTATTTTTTATTTGTATATTTTATTAGCATTTGTTTATGAGGAAAGTGCATCTGGCATACAAGGCACGCACGTAGGACTGGTGGTGCTCGGTTAATTACTACATATGGCAATAATACAAAATGGTTCAGACAAATTGTTGACAAACATGTCCAATTCATTTCTTAGAGATTCTTCCTGAAAACTGTTCATTTCTCCTATCGGGAGAGCCGGACTATACAGTCGAATTTTGCACATTATAAACATCATGTTCCTGGTATACAACACCAAACTACATTATTTGGAGACACTTTGGTTGGTGAAAAACAAAAGAATTTACCAGCAAAAATACACCAAAAATCTTTAATATCAAAATCTTTGGGAACGGCAGTTCAGACTGGGTGACATATTTGGCACAATGCTCTTGCTCAGCTTTCAGGCCAGACTTCTAGGCCTATGAGGATCAGAATCACGTTATATAAACACACCAAACAACATACCACAGCTTGCTCCAATTCATAATTATAGACAGAATACAATCACACAGGAATTTCAAAATGGGTTGGCACAATAGGCTAAATAATATGGAACAAAGATGGATTACTACACTTGGGGCCCTTTTTAAACCTGGACTTAATGAATATCATGTACACGAAGGATAAATGACACACAAGCTATGTTTAGATATATTATAAAATTATTATTTCCTTCACTTTGTTGTAATATTTTCCACAATTATCTCAGCATCCTACCAATATCCAAAACAGACACATAAGCATCTGTTTGAGTACATGTACTCACTATTCTTAAAATATTTTGAATATAATATGGTTTCTCATGCATAAGCATAATTCACATTAATCATATTATGCTTAATATTTGCTGTTTAAAATGGATTTCACCATACTAATGAGTACAAAATATAGGTTGATTGTAATGTTAACATTTAAGCCATTCTTTATTGTAAATAAGAGGTTTATTTTGGTGAATCTATTTGTTAAATATGGTTATACAGTGTGTATTTAAGCAGTCAGCACCACTGAATGAAATATGGAATATACCACTTTAAGAAGTTACTATAAATGGAATAGCTGGATGCATTATGGGCTAAATTTAAACCATTTGGATAAGTCACATTGAGAAAGGCATTGTGTGCATTTCACATTAGGTTGTTTTACAATCTAATAAAAGTGCTGGTCCCTTCATTTTCTTCATTGAAAGTGCATCTGGGCCATGACAGACCACTATTTAGCAGAGGCCCAGGGAGAAAAGCTCTACTCTTAAAATCTTGCAAGATGTCATACAATACAATAAAATTTAATGAATCAGGATGAGAGACAGAAGTAGCAGATATATATGTAATGGAGGTGGGGGGACTAGACAAAGAGTTAATGGAACAGGAACCCAAATAAGTACAAAGGACAAGACCATGTATGATGGTTGAAGGATATGGTGGATGATATCTTCACTAGGAATAGGAAAGATCAGGGAGAAACAGGTCTGAGAGACTTGGAAAGAATCAAACAAACATGGGTGGTGGAACTGATGAAATTGGAATTGATGAAATATGAGGGAATGATAAAGAGAGGAAAAAAGTGACTATTGATCAGTTGCTAAATTAATTAATGGAAATTACTGGAGGTTCAATGTAAGGTTGCTGAAAAATAATAAGGGTATTCAGTACCAAACCTTACTACAACGAGAGAGTGATGGAGTGATGGAGTTTGAGAAGGAGCATGTGACAGCAGAGGTAGAAAAGAGAGTGGCGTCTTGGCAAAGTAAGAAGAAATTGAGGTTAATATGGTTGCTGGAAATTAAAAGAGCAGAAAGAGCAAGCCTGGATTCTAGGTATCCATAAACAAAATGGCAATTACAGATCTTATAATGTATGCAAGCATTTATGGAGAGGATATGATAGTTGCATGTACATGTTGAAGGCAGGAGGGAAGAGGAGGTAGAATGAGTTGTGCTTAATACATGGATTTGGGTGCAGTTGTAAAGTAATGCCAAGTATGGAGTAGATTAGCAGTATATAAATGGGGCAGTTGTAAAGTAATGTCGAGTATGGAATAGATTACCAGAATATAAAGGGGCAGTTGTAAAGTAATGCCAAGTATGGAGTAGATTAGCAGTATATAAAGGGGCAGTTGTAAAGTAATGTCGAGTATGGAATAGATTAGCAGTATATAAAGGGGCAGTTGTAAAGTAATGTCGAGTATGGAGTAGATTAGCAGTATATAAAGGGGCAGTTGTAAAGTAATGTCGAGTATGGAGTAGATTACCAGTATATAAAGGAGCAGTTGTAAAGTAATGTCGAGTATGGAGTAGATTACCAATATATAAAGGGGCAGTTGTAAAGTAATGCCGAGTATGGAATAGATTACCAGAATATAAAGGGTCAGTTGTAAAGTAATGTTGAGTATGGAATAGATTACCAGAATATAAAGGGGCAGTTGTAAAGTAATGTCGAGTATGGAGTAGATTACCAGTATATAAAGGGGCAGTTGTAAAGTAATGACGAGTATGGAATAGATTACCAGAATATAAAGGGGCAGTTGTAAAGTAATGTCGAGTATGGAGTAGATTACCAATATATAAAGGGGCAGTTGTAAAGTAATGCCGAGTATGGAATAGATTACCAGAATATAAAGGGGCAGTTGTAAAGTAATGCCGAGTATGGAATAGATTACCAGAATATAAAGGGGCAGTTGTAAAGTAATGTTGAGTATGGAGTAGATTACCAGTATATAAAGGGGCAGTTGTAAAGTAATGTTGAGTATGGAGTAGATTACCAGTATATAAAGGGGCAGTTGTAAAGTAATGCCGAGTATGGAATAGATTACCAGAATATAAAGGGGCAGTTGTAAAGTAATGTCGAGTATGGAGTAGATTACCAGAATATAAAGGGGCAGTTGTAAAGTAATGTTGAGTATGGAATAGATTACCAGAATATAAAGGGGCAGTTGTAAAGTAATGCCGAGTATGGAATAGATTACCAGAATATAAAGGGGCAGTTGTAAAGTAATGTCGAGTATGGAGTAGATTACCAGAATATAAAGGGGCAGTTGTAAAGTAATGTTGAGTATGGAGTAGATTACCAGTATATAAATAGCCAGCAGTCAATAGTAGTATTTAGCAAAACATGTTTTTGCTCATGTATACATTGGGAATAAAAATGATGATCTTGTAATGGGATTGGAACATTTTTGTTCAAAGAGAGTGAAAAGCCTTGTAAGTTGCACAGATGTGATAAGGAATGAACAGTGTTTTAAGTTATCTGAAAATCCATAAAAAGTATTTAGAAAAAACTACATTACTATACCCAAAGTTTCAAATTTACACAAGTGATTTTTCATGAAAACTGAGAGAGCACACAAATATTGACCAAATCTTCTTCAAACACAAATGCTTTTCAGAGTTCTGTAGTGATTAAATTTAGGTCTTTATAGGCTAAAGAACTAGAGATAAAAACTGCTTGGAGGAATTTCCCAGTCAAGGTTGATCACATTAGATAGGACAAATGGTGCAATATAAAACATTTTTGGAGAGAAAGAATGAATACTGGCCTGCAATCAAAGCAGCTAAACAGAAGAACATTAAAGCAGATCTAATATATTCAGTCTGATTATGACTTTTTTTGCTTACTCAAGAGATGATTTAATACTGTAAAATGAGCTGTTTCTTATATTAAAAACAATACCATAATATGAGACATTGATTCAAATGACTGGCCTTATTGTTCTCTTAAACAAAATTGGAGTTAGATACATGGAAAACTGCTATGTCCTCATAAAAATCTAAGCTATCAGTGAACCCAGTAAAAAAAATGTAAATGTTTACCATATGTTCCATTTAATACTCTGGCTTTAGTGCATATATAATATAGTTGTCATAATATACTCATGCACATTTGTATGCTTCTATTTTTGCATTTGTTTGTGTCTTTCGGCTTTTCCTGGTTAGGGGTCGCCACAGCAGAACTCCGGTCTGCTAATGATTGGCAGTAGATTTTTACGTGCTGGCTTGCCGGGCCTAACGCACAACCTTCAATGAAGGAATGCCCATTCACACATATCGCCACACAGAAGACGCTCTGAGAATCGAACGGGCAACGTCTAACTGTGAAGAGACAACGCTACCGCAGCACCACCACCGCAGTGTTCATGTTTCTATTTTTGCATATTCGAGAAAATATGGTATTTATAATTCTATAGAAATTATAATAAACATGTTGATGGCTTTTATTTGAATATTTTTGGTAAGAAGTAAAGGTGCAAACATGAAAAATAGATCAAATATCTGGTAAGGGCAAAAGAGAAGTTTTTGTACATTGATTATAAGAAGAGCATCAACTAACTGTATAAAACTTAATATAAGGTTCAGCTGCATTGGCATAGACAGATAAAGCCATAAGTGCACCCAGGGTTCATTTAAAGGCTTGGATGTCCATTGGAGCTGGAGTGGGCAGGATACGTGTGCCTATCCTAGGGAGAGGTTGCGTTTGGATTTCTTGGTTAGACTGAATAACTGCACTTGCATTGGTGATTTCCCTGCCATCTATGATCAGTATCACATATGCTAGCATACATACCTGCATCCCATAAACAATATAATACCAACATTATATACTGTGCAGCTGTGACAATAATAACAACCTTGGAACATATAACAGTTGTTGGAGTGTATAGACCAGAAAAGTCAAGTACAGATGACCTAGAGGAATTCATACATTTCTGGCATGAAACACAGGAGAGAAGAATAATATTAGCTGGGGACCTAAATTTACCAGACACAGACTGGAATAATATTGATTTAACAATGATAATAAAGAAATTATTCACATCATATATTCAGGAACAACAATTGCTTCAAATTGTAAAAAAAACTACCAGGGGACAGAACATACTAGACATTGTTTGTGTTCCCAAAGAAATGACTATAACTTCAAGTTAGGTTTTACCACCATTGATGTGCAGTGATCATGGGGTTATAAATGTTAATGTGTTGCTAGATAAGTCTGCCAAACTGAAATCTAAAACGATGCACAGAAGGTCAATTATAGATTATATGGAAGCAAAACAGTCACTGTGTAAAACTAACTGGAATGAGGTGTTCAGTGGAAAAACTGAGGATGGAATGTGGAAAGTTTTGAAAGAGAAATTGAGTGCAAAAAATCAAAAAAAAAATGCTTAACGTCAGGATCTAGGCATACAACATCAGGGAGATATATTTCCAGGAGAACAATATATCTGATTAAGATGACAGACAAAAATATAAGAAATGGAAGAGAGGTCAAACTGCAACTTTGAAAACTGAAATAAACAAGCTGGACAAACAGATTAAGCACAGTGTGCGACAGAATCAAGAAAAAATTGAAGAAAATGTATATAAAGATATTGAGCATTATAGGAAACCTTTTTATAGATACATAAGACGTGGAAGGAGTAAAGACACAAACTGATAAACTGTGTGCAGATTCTAAAATGTATTCTCAGACACAACAGATTATAGATATATTTACAAAATCTTACAGAAAACAGTTTGGCTCCACAAAAGGGGTGATAAGTTGTTCAAGTGACATCCAGTTAACTCCAGATACTGGAATCAAATTAGATTATATTGAAAAAGAACTGCACAAACTGGATCCAAATAAAGCACAGGGAGAAGACAGAATTAGTAACAATGACCTGAAAACACTTCAGCAAGAACTTACAGTGCCATTATATCTATTATTCACTCTGTCATATAAATATGGGAGATTCCTCAATATTGGAGGCATGTGCTTATTAAGCCTGTCTATAAGTGAAAGAGGAGTAGGACAAACCCAGAATCATATAAACCCTTAAGTCTACTTTCATGTAGTGGAAAAATAAGGGAGAAGGTAAAACAGGTTAAGGCATTGTCAGAACTGGATATGTTGGGACTTGAAACCATGTATCAGCACACATATGCTGAAAACAGATCTATTACCACCTGTAACATGATGTTCTATAACAATATAATAACAGCTATGAATGAAAACTTGTGCTGTGATATAATGTATACAGATTTACATACACAAAACACTGATCAATAAATTAGTACAACTAGGTACTGATGTACTCTTGATAAGATGGATAGCTACATGGCTTACAAATAGGACATGGAAAGTATCATACAGCAACTGGACAGGTGAAATCCTTGGTTACAGCCAGGGTGTCCCACAGGGCTCTGTCCTGGGCCCTTACTTGCTTATCTTTCGGGCCTCACTTTTTCATCTGAAGTGTTCTACAGTCTATATGCAAACGACCTGAAAATGAGTAAACTGATTACATGTGTTACAGGTAAGACATGACTGCAAAATAACTTGACTAAATTGACCATTTGGTCAAAGGAGAATAATATGTTGATAAATACATCAAAAACTATGCATATGAGATTTGGGAGACATAAATTGAAAGGTGAATATTTACTACAGCAAACAGTGATTGAAACTGTAGACTCATTTAAGGACCTGGATATATTTGGGTACATTCAGCTATGAGTTTTTCTAATCATGCCAACCAATTGGTTAATGATAGTTATAGAACTCTAGGTTGTATAAAAAGATTTATAACGTCTAGAAGGTCTAGGATCTTCATCCCCATGACCACAGACTAGCCTGCTTCATAACAAATGACTCTTACCTCCAAGGTAAATAAATGAGCTGACTGGGATCTCACCCCAGTCAGGGATGCTGCAGGGATCTTACTCTGTCTAAGGAATGAATGGATCTGGGTCTCACTCACTAGAAGGAAAAAGTTTCCCTATGGGGTGCAAGGAAGAGATCCACTAGGCGGAATATGTGGTTGGAGTAATGGGAAAATGTAAGGTTACTTAATGGGTAATATTATAACAGATGGAACATAGGTTCATAGGATACTATCCAATTTTGTATGCCTAAAGGAAAGATAACAAGGCTCAGCAAGTGGGGTTTTGTCAATTTTTACATATTGCTTCTGTCCAGAAGGGACATGAGCATTACCCCAGGACTGAATTTTTGATTTCTCACCCATTGGTCCAGATTGTGTCGGAAGATGGTTCATAGTTTCATAGGTATGTACTAGGCTAATGGCCTTGGAGCCTTTACAAGCCTAGTCCATAGGATTTCCATGGCATCGTGCCACCCAACTTTAGTTCCCAGTGCCTCTGACGAGTAAAGTCACTGGAGTGATTCCTGGGGTGAATTTTCTATTTCTCACCCACTCATCAAGATTTCTCTTAAAGAGGGCCAGTGAGGTGCTCTCCTTGACCTGTATGGGAAGTCTACTCCATAGCATGGGCAGTCTCTGGGTTATGAACCTGTCCCTCCAGCATGCTCTGTTGATTGTGGTAATGAGGCTGAGGTCTCTGGAGCATGTGGTTTGGAAGGATTGGGATTTCTTCAGATGTAGCATTTCTAACAGAGCTGTGTCAGACATGGCTTTGTAAGTCAAGCAGAGATCACCTCTAAATAGGCGATATGAGACAGAGAATAGTTGGAGTTTTTTGAGTCTGTCCATATAGGACAGATGTTTAAGACCTAGGATCCTCTTTTTGTGAGGTATTTTTGCGGCCTCTCCAGTTGTTGCAGGTGTTTAGTGAGGTACATGCCAAATGGGGCATTGTACTCAATGACTGGCCTAATGAGGGAAGAGTAGAGGGAGACAATGACCTCTTTCTTCCTGGATGCAAAACCCTTAGTAATGAGATGTGCCATATAGAAGGACTTTCTGACCACAGTGGCAATATGGTGGTCAAAAGAGAGGTTGCTGTCAACCTGTGTTCCCCAATCTTTTACAATGCCTTCTGTGTTCAGTGGACTACCATTGATGTGGTAATTCATGGGAACTGGGTTTTTCCCAAAGGGGCATGGCAACACATTTTTTGGCATTGAGCTTAAGGCCATGGTTCTGACACCAGTCATTGGTCTCAGTGAGGCCTTTCTGTAGGATGACAACATCACTTGGGGAGTTAATAATAGATCCCAACTTGCAATTGTCTGCAAACTTTATCATCCAGACTCCCTTCGTGTTGGCCTGGACTTCAGAGAAGTAGATATCAAACAGGAGAGGACCCAGGACCGAACCCTGTGGGACTCCACTCGTGACTGGTCGGCAGACTGACTTAGAGACAGCTACTTTCACACTGTGGGTTCTACCTGTGAGCCAGTTTGCAACCCACCTAGTGATACAGAGGTTGATGCCTAGCTTAGTGAGATTTTCTATGATTCCTGTGTGGGGAATGGTATCAATGGCCTTGGCCAGATCAAGGTAGGCTGTATGAATCACCTTGCCTTCATCCACAGCTCTGGTGACTGACTCAAAGAAGTTGACCAAGTTGAGCAGGCATGATCTACCCTTCACAAAACCAAATGGTGTGGGATCCAGAGTTTGGAGATTCCCTATATCCTTGTTTATTATGTCCACGATGATGCATTCTATAGCTTTGCATATCAGACTCATCAGGCTAATGAGGTGATAGTTCCCAGGGTCTGTAGTCGCTCCTCCTTTGTGAAGAGGGATGACTGTAGTAGTGCACCACTCAGTAGGGACAAAGCCTGAGGTGAGGCTGTGATTGAACATGGCACACAGGTGAGGTGCCAGTTCACTCTGTAGTTCATGTAGAACACAGCTATGGATATTGTCAGGTCCTATATAAGCTGTATTCTTGACCATGGACAGTGCTGTTTTAACCTGTGCAGCAGTAATATTGCGACTGGTCCTTTGGTGGGAAGGAGAGGGGTAAAATTGGCACTGAATCTGCTGGCCAGTATATTAGCAATATCTGTTGGCTCAGTATAGGAAGTACCATTGTGCGGTAGCTCAGGGCAAATTTGGGTATTGCTTTGGAGATTCTTTACATAACTATAGAAGGCCTTATGGTTGTCTTTATTATCTGCTGCAATTTTGTTTATATGACTAGCTTTAGAGGATTTGATGAGGGATCTCACCTTTTTGTTGAGGCTGATAAGGGAGTTTTTCCACTCTTGGGACTTCACCTTATTCCGCATCAGTTTCCTCCTTTTGTTGTAGAGTTTGTTTATGGCAGGGAAGCACCAGATTGGCTTTCTTTTCTGGAGGAAAGCATCTTGGTTCTATTGAGTATGGCAAGATCCATGCATTTGTGTATGATTCAGCAGTCATGCAACTATTTTCCATTTGCATGGGTGCCATGAAGTTAGCCACCTCTGTTTTTGGGAGCCCAAAGTTAGGTTTGGAGAAGTTTTTCATGGTGGTTACCTTTGTGGCGGGGTGGGGGTGGATTTCCAAGGTGATTAGTTTGTGGTTGGATCTAACCAGGGAGGAGTTGACTATTGGTGTAGAGCAATGGTCGCCCATGTTAATAATGACCAGGTCAAGGATGTTGCTACCTCTAGTGGGGTAAGAATGATGTGGTCCAGCACATTGGAATTAATGAATTCCAGGAAATGTTGGGCAAGTGTATTGGTACATGAGTAGTTTTCGCAGTTAATGGAGGGGTAGTTGAAGTCACCCATTATGAGTGTTAGGTTGGACCCTAATATTCTCCAGGGTGCTTAGGAACGTGGAGTGAGAGTCTTGGGACATGGTTGAGGACCTATAGCAGGCTACGACCTGAATCGCTGTCTTACCCAATGTTAGCTGCATCTGAAGTATCTCAAGATGCATTATGTTGGGCTATCAGTCTGGAGGTGTGTACATCTTTTATGAATATGGAAACACCATCGCCTTTGGTCCAAGTTCTGAGGCTTAAAGGTGTGGAATGAGTTATAGCCTGGTAGTGCAGGGGTGCTTTTTGCTGCCTTGAACCAGGTCTCTGTTATGGCACAAATGTCAATGTTCTCCATTTTAAGAAGTGCTTCGAGCAAGTCCATTTTGAGATTTAGACTTCTAGCATTCAGCAACATGACCCTCAAACTGCATTTGCTTGTAGCTGTTAAGGTGGTAATTTAGTCTTTGGAACACCGGCCCAAAAAGGCACTATAGTGGTGGCAACAGCCTTGGCCAGTATCTGGAAGCCCAGGGGTGACAGATGCAGGCCATCTCTGGCAAAGCATTGAGGTCTGTCAGTCATATCATCCCAGGCAGATAGACACTGGATCCCCTTAGAATGACACGAGAAACTTAGCCAATTGCTGAAATCAATAATTTTCTGCTTGTACTGTGGTATCATTCTGGGTGATGGTAGGATGCTGCTTAGGGCTAGGGTAATACCCACCTGGGCTATATAATCTGAGAGGTCCTCTATGTCCCTTTTCATGTAGTCCAGGGAGGTACATCTCAGGTCATTCACACCCACATGTACAATGACAGAGTCATATTTGTACCTGTTGTTGAGGGACCTGAGTATGTGTGTTATGTAGCGGATCCTGGCTCCTGACAGGCAGCTGACTGTTACTTTCTCCTTATTCAACCTAGTGAGTGGGACATCAGTCTGCCTCACTATCAAATCACCTATGATTAGCATGTTGGGCATGTTGTTTTTGCCTTGGGGGCTATGCTTGAGTGGCACACTGTTTAGGAGAGTTATGTGTCCCGTGATTAGTGTTGTGTTGTGATGGTCGAGTGCGTTTCTGCCTTGGAGGTCTCTGCTGTTTCAGTAGATTTTTATTGATAGCCTCTGCAAAGGTGGGTGTGTGGTTTGTGTTTTTATCTGAAGAAGTGCTGGTGTGTGTTCTGGAGGGCTATGCGTTCCATGTGGTGTGGTGCAAGTGTTCACCTTCTCTTCTTGACCAGTTATTCTGGTCTTGGCTGGAGAGTGCGTGGCTTCCAATTTGGATATAAAAGTGCATGTCTCGCAAGTCTGAGTGTTGGGAGATAAGAACAGAGGGTTGTCAGTGTACATGAGGCAGTTGCTACATTGCCTCAGGATGCCCAAGTTCACCAGGTTAATAGGAGAAAGCACAGGGAACTGACCTTTAGTCAGGCCTGGAGGGGTGGGCATTAATTAGTATTGGAGCTGTTTCTTTATAGAACATTTAGTGTTGGTAGCACTTTTGTGTGCTACAATAATTGCTACAAGAAGTCTGGTAAAGTGCTAGACTAATAAGCTAGTAAGAGAACTAGCAGATCTATGGGAAAATTGAAGAGCAGACTTCGGCACCACTCAGAAGCTTAGTCAGGGAAGGGTTCTGCTTCAAGTGAAAAGGAAGCCTATTCCAGAGGAGGGGCAATCTCTAGGACGCATACATGTCTGTCCAGCATGACCTATTCATGTCAGAGATCAGGTTTAGATACTTGGCATGGGTAACGTTTATGCAATTAGTTTTTTTCTAAAGACCAAAAACTTTAGAAAAAGTCATTAATCAAAAGGAAGAGGTAGCATTATACAGTTGTTTTGTTCACTTTTTATCCTTCTGAATAGACTTCTAGGTGAAACAGCCATAACAGGAAATATGGACTTGGCTTACTAAGCTGCTGATGACAACTCTTATTAGCACATAACCAGGGGAGGGCACAACACACCTTTGGTGTAACATAGGTCCCCATGTCAGCCACCTAGGGGTTTTCATAGGATCTAATACAAAAAAAAAAAAACTCATGATAACTGTGTAAAAGAAAGACCCATGAGGGGTGCTCACCTGCTGGGGAACATGGGCTGACTAAATGTAGACAGGTGTTGGTAACAGGCAGTGATGGAACAAAAACATGGAAAGGTGGTCAACTAGTACCCTGATGTGAAATATAAAACCATCTAGATCCATGAGAAGTAAAACATGTATCCAATATACTTTATCAATTGATTTAAATTCATTTATTTATTTATTTAACATTTGTTTACCAGGAAAATTCAACTGGGACAGAGCCCATTTTCAGCAGAGGCCCAGGGAGAAACACTCCAGATGTATGCCTTTGGAATGTGGGAGGAAACTGGAGCACCCAGAGGGAACCCATGCAAATGCAGGGAGGGCATGCAGACTCTGCACAGAAGGCACCACAGACTAGAATTGAACTGGAGAACATCTTGCTGTGAGGTGGCAGTGCTAACCACAGCACTGCCCTCACTACTATTACTCATGCTGTACTCTTTAGTATATGCAACCTTGTTGAGATGATAAAAAAATACAAGGTTAATCCGCTGTTTTGTTTATAGCTATTGCTATAAATTATGGGAAAAGATAAAAGAAAAGGAAAAGAAAAAAGAGAAGCGAAAACCGCATAGAAAGTGTATGCGTGTGTGTGTGTGTGTGTGTGTGTGTGTGCATGTGTGTGTGTGTGTGTGTGTGTGTGTGTGTGTGTGTGTGTGTGTGTGTGTGTGTGTGTGTGTGTGTGTGTGTGTGTGTGTGTGTGTGTGTGTGTGTGTGTGTGTGTGTGTGTGTGTGTGTGTGTGTGTGTGTGTGAGTGTGTGTGCGCGTGCGTGTATGTGTGTTTATTACTTTCCGTATCTGTTTCCTCTCAATCTTCTATTTCCGTAACAAAGTCAGTGACAGAAATAATACACACATTCTATTTTATAAGGCAAACACAATATTTATGCATATTCCCTTTATTTGCTTATCAAGCTTTTGAATTATAATATTACCAGGAGCCTTGAATACCCTGTCATTGATTAAGATTAAATAAAACTTAAGGCTTGGTCATATGTTATCAAAAACAGTTATGTCTTAATATCTACACACCCAGCATGTGTATCCATAAGTTGTTCTTTTTATTTCTCCTCCTCTTTCTTACATTTGTCTTTTATCTTTGCCAGTGTGTAATTATCTTTTCACGATAATATAATTTAGGCACTATGTTTAGACATATGCCCTACATTCATACTTGTAATATACTTATATCTCTAGGACCTTGCATATTTCATATATTCTATAACTAATTGTAAACTTATTGAAAGGAGTAGTTACATGGTGATAAGGTTATATGTTAATTTATTCTGTCTGTTAGGTTATGGCATATTTACTTTCCTTCCTCTTCCACTATATCCTTTTTTCTTTTTCTTGTAAATGGGTGGGTGTGGGTTTATGTGTGCGTGAATGTGTGTGTGTGTGTGTGTGTGTGTGTGTGTCCAAATAGTACATATCTAAAATTTGTACGGAGAATTAACATTTATAAATGCTTAAGTTAATTCTGTAACTGGTCATTGTTTGATCAGTGTTCTATCCCAGCAAACATATTTAAATACATTGTAAGAGTCTTGGCATAGACACTATAACTTAAATATTTCAATGCACATAACACAGTGGGATTGATCATAAGCAAGTTGCTATACATCCAAGAAAATGATGTCAAGAAATTCATCTTAAGGACAGAGTAAAGCAAAGCTTAAGAAGTGAGTCCATTTCAAGTACATATACCAACTTGGTTATGACAGGAGAGATCCATTTATAATTCTTCGTGGTGTATGGAGCTGAATGTTTCACAGATTTGAAATCTAAAACAAGCTTACTGCTGTCAGATTTGTCTCTGTAGTAAACTGAGCTTTTACTACTCTGATGCACTATAAAGCACAGAAGTTAAAATGGATGATGTGGCAGTGCTAACATTTAGGATGGGTAGGACATGGATTAGTGACTGAGTGATAACAGGTAGAAGTGTAGACAGTGCAAGCCCCTCACTATCAGGAAAGTAAAGTCGGGTTATTTGGTGCTGAATAAGCTAACAAACACAGAGGGACTCAATGAATGTCCTCAAGGCACTGTAAGCAGAAGTAAAAGGTATGTAATGGCAGTAGGTTAAGGGAATACAGCTTGGATAAAGTCAAGTATAATCCTATAGGGAGAGTAGCAGGAAAGGAAGTTACATGTAGGGGACTAGTTATATACAAGGTATCTATACTGGTTTCTGTGACTATAATAATTGCTAGAGGCTCATATGAGGGTACAATAACAGCTGATGTGGGAATACTTTGCCACATGGTAGAGAAGCTGCCATCAGAAGTCAGATATCATGATTAATCTGAATTCTAACAGTCAGGATTTTGCAGTGACAGTATGCTTGTTTAATTAATATTCATTATAAGCTGATTATTTTGCATGTCCTCTTTGGTGATTTGTAGTTAACCAGGCAGCTCAGCAAATTGATATAGATCTGTTTCATGTGATGGGTCTTCCTAATAAGTAATTACCTTAAAACTGAAGGTAGCTTATAGCATTCAATGTAGAAAGACAATTCCATCTCTGTCCCAGTGTCTGTTAACACTTTTTTAACAAATTCTTAGTTGATATGGGAACCATAAGAAGAACAGTAATGTCCTAAATTGACTAATGTCATTATTATGGAGTGGCAATTACAGGTCTGTATGAAATGTAGTAATTTAAGTAAAGACAGATAAACTCTCTCAACTAGGTATCAATCCATGTGTTATCAGATGGGTAGCAAACTGGCTCACTGATAGAACCCACCTATTCAAAATAGGGGAAGCCACTTCAAGCAGTAGATTTGTAACGAGTGGCATACCCCAGGGATCAGTCTTGGGGCCTCTGTTATTCAGGATATACTTCTCTGAGGTGCAGGCCAAAACCAGTGGGCTATGGCTGACCAAGTTTGCAGATGACTGCAAGCTGGGTGTGGTTATTAATTCCCCAAGTGATGTGGACATCTTCCAAGAGGGTCTCACCCAAACAAATGACTGGTGCCAGAAACTTGGCCTCAAGCTGAATGCCAAAAAATGCATCATCATCCCCTTTGGGGAGAGTGACGTCCCGACATATTATCACATTTATAACAATGTCCTAAGCACGCAATCATTCGTGAGGGATTTGGGCACCTAGGTTGATAGCAACCTAATATTGACCACCATGTTGCTTCAGTTGTATGGAAAGCTTTCTACATGGCCCACCTCATAATTAAGGGTATTTCATCCAGGGACAAGGAGGTCAAAACATCCATGTATTCTTTCCTTATAAGGCCAGTTATTGAGTATAATGCCCCCTTCAGCATGTCCCTCACAAAACACATGCAGCAGCTGGAGAGACCACAGAGATTCTTCACCAGAAGAATCCAGGGCCTCAAACATCTACCTTATATAGATAGGCTAAAAGCCCTGTCCCTCTACTCAGTTTCATATAGACTACTCAGAGGCAACCTCTGTCTGGCACACAAAGCAATCTCAGACCTCACCTTGATAGGACTGCTGCATATCCGCAAGTCAAGCTCCACTCAAGTAACCTGCACACGCAACCTCAACCTCGTCTGTGACATCAACAGGACTTGTTAGCAGGACAGATTTGTGCCCCAGACACTCCCCCATCTGTGTAACAGACTCCCTCTGCATGTCAAGCAGAGTACCTCATTATCCTTTTCAAGCGCAACCTGGATAACTGGGTGGGAAACAAAAAATACACCCCTGGGATTCCACGTGTTTCCCTCCTGGACAACATGGGCTAAACTCTTGGCTAGGCTTATAAGGGCCTCAGGGCCAATAGCATAGTAACTTCCTATGATCCTATGATACGTAAAATATAGGAAAAGTATCTTTGCCACACGCCACACTCTAACTCAGTTTTCTTACTCCCTTTGAAACTAGCTATTAAATAATGGTTAGGCTGACTGAATGAAGGACTGATGGTGGTTTGCTTAAGTGTTCATGTCACGCAGGCATCATCTAGCTAATTGTGAGATGCCAGGATGCTAATACAAACAAAATAAGCATAATATGAAGGCCCAATATTTTAACTCAGGGGCATCGTTTAAGGGGAGTGAGAAGGGCAGGAATGTGCATTCCAGAATGCCTACAGCAGGCTTACATCAGGGCAGTTTTTCTTTTGCTGGGCTATACATGCAAGGCTGAACCAAATAGGATTAAACCAGTTAAGTAGGAGGATTTTATCAGGGATCACAGCTTCTTACTGAGGCTGACCAGGGAGCTCCTCCACTCGTGGGATTTTACTCTCTTTTGCAAGAGTTTCTTCCTTCTATTGTACAGTTTGTCTATGGCAGGGGACCACCAGATTGGCTTCCTTTTTTTGGTGGATAGCATCTTGGTTCTGTTTGGGATAGCACGATCCATGCACTCATATAAGTGCTTATAAAGTGCAATTGTGTAGGATTCAGTAGTCGTAACTGTATTGTGCATCTGCATGGGTGTCATGAAGTTCACCACTTCTGTCTTAAGAAGCATGAAGTTGGCTTTGGAGAAATTTTTTACCATGGTTTCCTTAATGGGGGGTGGAGGCAGGATGTGTATGTCTAGGGTAATTAGCTTATGGTTGGAGCGGACCAATGAGGCAGGTGTGGGACACTGGTCACTCATATTGGTAATGACTAGATCCAGGATATTGTTACCCCTGGTGGGGGTGTGGATAAGTTGATCCAGGGCATTGGAGTTTATGAATTCCAGAAAGTGTTGAGTGAAGGAGTTGGTACATGTGTAGTTTTCCCAGTTAATGGTGATGTAGTTGAAATCGCCCATTATTAGGGTGTTTGGTTGAACCCTAATATTTTCCAGTACATCAAGAAAAGAGGAGTGGGAATCCTGGGGCATGCTACAATTTGGATTGCAGTTTTGCCCAGAGTTAGTTGCACTTGGATAACCTCGGCTGCATTATGCTGCGCAACTAGCCTGGAGGTGTGGACATCCTTAATGAATATGGACACACCTCCACCTTTGGTGTTCTGGTCCAGGTTACATGACCAAAAAGTGTGGTATGAGTTATAGCCTGGTAGTGCAGGGGTGCTCTCTGGAGCATTGAACCAGGTCTCAGTCACTGCACAGATATTGATGTTCTCCATTTTAAGGAGTGCCTCAAGTGAGTGCATTTTGAGATTTAGACTTCTAGCATTGAGTAGCATCACCCTCAGTTTTTGCTTGCCTGTTCCTGTTACGGTGGTGAATTTGTCATTTGAACCTTGCCTAAAAAAGGCACTATAGGGGTGGCAAGCACCTTAGCCAATATCCGCAATCCCAGGGGTGACAGGTGCAGGCCATCTCTGGCAAAGCATCGTGGTCTGTCAACCATGTCATCCCAGGCAGACAGATACTGGATCCCTTTAGAATGGCACCAGAAGCTTAGCCAATTGTTGAAGTCAATCATTTTGTCCTTGTACTGCAGCATCATTCTGGGTGATGGCAGAATGCTACTCAGGGCTAGGGTCATACCTGCCTGGGCTACAAGATCGGAGAGCTCTTCCATGTCTCTTTTCATGTAGTCCAGGGAGGTACGTCTCAGGTCATTCACACCAACATGGACAATGACAGAGTCATATTTGTACTTGTTGTGGAGTGACCTGAGTGTGTGAGTCATGTGGCGGATCCTGGCACCTGACAGGCAGCTGACAGTAACCTTCTCCTTGTTTAGCCTGGTGAGTGGGACATCAGTGTGCCTGACTATAGAGTCGCCTATGACTAGTGTGTTGGGTACGTTGTTTTGCCTTATTAGCTGTGATTGAGTGGCACACTGAGTCTGCGGGCTATGTGTCATTTGGGTTGTGTTGGGGGGTGGAGGTTGCTTGCATTTCTGCTTTGGAGGTCTCTGTTGCTTGAGCAAATTATTATTGAGAGCCTCCAAATGTTTTGTGTTTCTATGTGTGGATTTTGGTGGTGTAGATTTAGTGAGACTATGTGATGAGTGTGGTGTGATGCAAGTGTTTACCTTCTCCTCTTGACCGTCAAGTTCAGTCTTGATTGGAGAGAGCATTACCTCCAGTTTGGCTAGATAAGACATGAAGCAATTTCTACATTGCCCCAAGATGCCCAGATTCATCAGATAGACAGGAGAGAACACTGGGAGCTGACCCTTGGACATGCCTGAATAAAAAACTATTTTCCTCTAGATAAGTGAGGAAAGTGAGTACAAGAGCTGTTTTTCTCTAAGCAAATGAGGAAAGTAAGTACCAAAACTGTTTTCCTCTAGGTAATAAGGAAGGTTGAGTGCTATAGTAATTAGTAGGTTATTTAGTGCTTACAAGTTCTGAACAAGTGCTGATCACGAATAAGCAAATTCAAGTGCTAAAAATAATAATCTGTATCTGGACTAAACTAGTTACAGGAAAGGGGGGAAACAAGTGCAAATGGGGCTTTTTAATCAGAAAGTTGAGAGAGATGGAAAAACTGCCCAAACGACCAATAACTACAATTTCTGGGCCAGAACCACTCCTTATGTGGTAGATAGGTTACCTAGTGCTTACCACTCCCACTGATAAGCTAGAGGACTTCCCTCCAACACAGAAAGCTTGGGGGGGGGCTCAAAAGCTTACATACAGTCTTGGATACAGCAAATCTAAATCCGGACTACACTAGTTACAGGAAAGGATTTATATATATATATATATATATATATATATATATATATATATATATATATATGTGTGTGTGTGTATATACAGAAAAGTAGCTAAAACAGCAGTCAAAACAATTCAAATGCAGTGCAAGCTAGCACACTTGAGTATGTAGCAATGTTAGACCAAACAGTTTAAAAAATGAAATTAAATTAAAATGACTAAAAACAATGCAGAAGGAGTCTATTAGGTAGAATGTGGAAAAGAGATGGGACTGGGGGGAGTGTCCCAGATCAAATCTACAGTGGAGATGGGCAACTGCAAAAACATCCAAATTTAAACAACACAGGAATAGGGAGGTTTGGGTATGGGAAAACCAAAACCTTCAGCAGAGATCTGAAAAACTATACAGTGAAGCAAAAATAACAGTGCACAACTCTGACGTCAGCCAGCAATGATATAAAATTAGTCAAACAACAATTACCAGTACACAACTCTGAAGTGCCAGAAAAATATACTCAGCTCTGTATATCTCCAGATAGTTTGAAGAACACTCTTTCAGGACACAGTAAGGCTCTAGCAATGTTCAGCTTAATTAACACAGAAGGGTTCCAAAGGATTATCAAATCTGAGAACACAGGGTCTAAAGACCTTGCAGCAGCACATTTTTCCCTAGGCAAAAAAGCATTTTCCAAACCAAATGTTAGACGCTGGAGCAATTGGGCACTGGGCTTTAATGTCTGTACGGCCATTCCCATTGAAAAGGACTCAAACCAGGCACTTCCATTGCTAGCATATTTCCTGTCCATTATGCAAGCACACCATATAGGGATGTGGGTCTTCCTGGTCCTGTTATGGTTAGCATTTCAGAAAATTAAAGGCATCAGGCAAGATGCTTCAGTGGGATAAACATCACTCCAATATTTGGCTTAGTATAATGCTGGACAAGCCCAACACCACCATTTACAGTTACCGTACTACTGGGCCATCCAACATTAAATATTGTTGGACCTTTAACAATGGGAAATGTTCCTGGCCTTCTTGCAGGTTTGCCCATCTTTGTTCACATTGTGAGAGGAACCATCCAGGTAGCAGATGTTGGTCTAAGGGCAGGCAAGTAACCTCTGGCTACAGACAGGGCTCAGAGAGAAAGGTTCCAATACTACTACTGAGGGTTCATTTCAAGGGGAATGTAATTTTCATGGACTTAGAACCAGCGCTTCCTGGGGGTCAACCATACAGTCAGACTGCATCATTCCTTAATCAGTATCACTAATCGAGTTGGATAGCTGTCCAAATACCTAACAAATCATCAGCACAATTTCTCATTAATAGGTTTATGTCAGGCTTTGTTACACAGTCTTTGGCTGCTTGGGATTTCAAAATAGTAACAAATCGTATCTTTAAACAAAGGCAGGGAGGTAACAGTCAGGAATTTGCTTGATAAGGAATTACAGGCAGGGAGGATCACTGGCCTGTTTGCACAACCCTTTTTGCCCTCTTTCAAGACTTCACCCACCAGTTTGGTCTCAAATAAGAGGGAGGGAGAGTTTTGCATAATCAATCACCACTCTAACCCAGCTGGTCAATTTGTCAATGACTACATAGACAGGGAGCTAACTAAGCCTGTTATCCATTCCTGGATTATCTACAGATGTTAAGAATAGGCTTTAGTAACCTTTGGTTCTGCACATTCAGTCGGCTTTTCCCCCTGCTCCCCAGCAGAGAGAAAGAATGGCCCCTCTTAGGTAGCTCTTTTGATGAACATATTTTCTTTGACAGAAGATGCTCTCTAGCTTGCTCAGTTTTTGAAGCATTCAGCTCTGCACTGCGCTGGTGTTGGCAACAGAATATCTTATGGCAAGCAGCCATCCATTGCTTGGATGACTTCCTGATCACTGGGGAAGGGGAGGAAGAAGCAAAGGAGGGCATGAAACTCCTTATAGATTACTGCAGGGACCTGGGCATGCCTCAGACTCCTGACAAGCTACAGGGCCCTAGCCAAGCCATTAGCTTTTTGGGTTTAGTGATTGATGTCCCATTGGCCTTCTGTAAACTTCCAGTGGACAAGCTGCAGGGCCTGAGTGCCACCATTGACTGGTTTCTTGAAGCAAGCAAGATTAGGGACAAGGAGGTCAAGCAACTGCATGGACTCCTGAATTTCACATGCAGGATCATTTCCTCAGGCAGGACATTCTTCAGAAACCTTTCAAATTTGCTAAGAGGCAAGAAAAGTAAACACCACTGGGGATGTGCCCCTCTCCCAAAACCAGAGAAGACCCAGCTTATGGAAAAAAAACTATTTGAATTACAGCAATTGAGTCACACTTTGGCAAAGTCTGTGGGTGACTTCTGATGACATGCTTCTCTTCACTGATGCAGCCGCAGGTTATGAGATGAGAGGTTATTTACAAGGGGGGTGGTTCTCTGAAAAATCACCTTATTCTTGGCTAGAGAAAAGGCGAAGAGACATCACTTTTTTAGAAATCCTGCTTATGTGGGTTTCCATGCTTGTTTGGAAGGATCACTTTGCTAAAAAAAGGGTTATATTTTACCCTGATAACCAGGCAGAGGTCTGAGCCATTAACAAAAGATCTTCAAAGTCAAGATGGGTACATTCAGTAATAAGATTGTTAGTCCTTTTAAGTTTGCATGCCAGTTTGAACTTTTTAAGTCAACACATTTCAGGCAGGGATAATGGCATTCAACCACAAGAAGAATGAACATGCGATAATTCACCACAAAATAGAATCCAATTCACTGATCCTCACTGAATTGGATTCTATTTTGTGGTGAATTATTAGGGATAATGGCATTGTTGACACTTTATCCTAATTCCAGGTCACCAGATTTCAGCAACTGGCTCCAGAGGCAGCTCTGATGGGGATACCTATTCTGTCCGAAGTTTTGATGACTTGTAAGGATTAGACAGCACATTTTTATCTGACTCCTGGGCCACAAGCACCAAAAAAGCTTACTTATAATGGTTACAAGGTTTTAAGAAATTTTACAAGAACCTGCCCTAACATTCCAGACAATGGTCCTTGCCAGTACTGACTCAGCTTTTAATCCACAGATGTTGGTAAAGGAGGCCCAGTATATTACAAATAAACCTGACCTGGCTAGTTAGCATGTTCACTGGGATTACCTGGACATTTCAGGATACTAGTTGATCCTTAGATTAGACAAGGGATGGGAGAACATCATTGCAGCATTTCAGGACACCAGGAACTCCCTACACCATCATTGTGGGCATCTACTACACTTCTGATTATCTTCACTCCTTTATCTGCTGGACCATTTTGTTTACCTGGTTTTTAGAGTGAATACTTCCTTCCCTTGTGAGGGAAAATGCATTTTTAATGAATGAATATATAATAATATGGCTAAGGAAGTCCAGGATAGATCAATCCAGCTGGGGACATCAAATTTGACTAGGGAAAGGAGCTGGCTATGTTACCTGTCTGGTCTGCTGGCCCTCTGTATTACACAGGCTAGCGCAAGGGGATGTACACGTCTGGTACAATTGTTTTGTTTTAAGTCAGGTCACTTGGTCACCCCCTTGCCAGTTAATCTAGCCTTATGCAAGGCTTTAGTGCAAAAAGGCGCTCCATATCAGGGTTTCTCTTCACACTCCTTTTACACAGGTAGGATTTCAGACCTTGCGCTCAAATGGTATTCAACTTAAGTTTTGAAGATAACGGAGATGGACATCTAATGCTTACCTTTTCTACATCAGAATATAACTCCAGTATTTTATCTTTCAGGGGAGGTGGTATTGTGGATTTGGGGGCATTCCTTTATTCAGAGGGAAGCAGTCCACCCAATGATTTAAAGAGTTTATTAGCTCACAAGGCTTTTTGGGCTGGATTCCTAGGCTTACCCTGGTTTTAGCTATGAGATGTTTGGCACCATCTTCTAGACAGTTTGCCTCTGGGGTAAAATATTAAGCCCTGACCTTAATGGGTTGAGAGATCTGTCTGAGGGGCTTAGTGTATGCACCTGGACTATAGGTTTCCAGGATGGAAAAAGCTTGGGCACACCAACCAGCTGACTTTGTTAAATCAGGTTGTATTGCTTGCAATGGTTATTTTGTCATCTTATTATTATCCAATATCAGTCATGCTGTTTGGTTAATAAATGGTCACAAAGGTAAACATTGGTGTGGTTTGTTGGCTTGTTTCAAGTGGCAAATCAATAGCACTGAAACTGAAACTCACATCCTTTGCAGCCAAATACACACACACACACACACACACACACACACACACACACACACACACACACACACACACATGCACGTACACACACACGCACAAAATAAGAATAAAATAAAAATAAAAACTAGAAGAGGAGAACTTACAGGTTCTGAAGGGGCAGGGCTGTTAGATTTGATTCAGTAGGTGTGACATTGAATTTCATGTGCTTTTGTTTAAATAAACTGCATATTTAATGAATCAGAACTCAGCAAAGGAAATGACATGCTATGGCACAAGATGGAATGGCATACAGATTGCACTGCATAAAAATTAAAAAAAAAAATGAAAATATCTGAATAATCTTAAAATCTCTGACTTTTTCCATTACTAAATATGCTGTCCAACTGAGCAAAATTATTTTAATTATTAACTAAAATTATTTAAAAATTAAATTATAAAATTCTTCATTAAAGAATTAGATATTTTCTATAGTAAAAATGGGCAACAATTTATGATATTTTCATACAAGCAATGAGTCAACAAAATAAATCTGGAGAGATAATGGAATTATGCTTTAGTTTAGCTGTTTGAAGAATATTTGGTATATTAAATTTAGATTATATTACTTCAAAATGAAATGTAAGTAACAACGAATGGTTAGACAACAGGTTAGCTATTTATTTAATGCAGAAAATACATGGTACCCCAGGCTCAGAAAGCAGACTACATTATTAGTATATAGTGGTAATACTCTAAACAAGAAAAGATAATTTAAATCTCATTCATCCATGCTATCCAGACTTATCTTAGAAAAGAAAAACAATTAATTTATTTTAATTTTTATGAGTAATTATTCTCAAATTTTAATTTGGGAAGAAAAATAAATAGTAATGAAATCTTCTAGAACTCCAACATCATTTCTGAAATGCCTTCATTTGCAATTTATTCCATCACCTTTTCTTACTCTTCATAGGACCATTAACATTTTAAAGTTAAATATGTGGAGATGTAATACAGCCTTAAATATTGACATGCAAATTTGAAGCAATAAAAAGAATTAGCAAGATTTTAAATGTTTTGTCCGAGCTTTATGGTTTGATCAATTTTAATTAATAAAGGATTTGGGTTTCTTTAATGCCACAGTCCCAATCTGCATAAATACATTACAAAGGTTTTTGTTGTGGTAGATATTAGCAGAATAAGGAAAGTTATTAAAAAGGATTGACAGAAAAAAATTCTTTGTTTTGCAATTTTGTATCCTTTTGTCTTATGTCTATGGCATGAAACTTAATACAACTGTAATGAGATCCAAAGGTAAAAATAATTATAAATATTGGCCTAAGTTTGGTCAATATTTAGTTAAATATGATGGCAGCACTCTATGGATTGTATTATAAATTATATAAATTTTGATTGAATTGATCTATTATTTTTAATTGCTTTAATATAAATAATGATTTTAGGCATTTTAGGATAACTGATATAAATGAGCAACATTTTTCTATTTTGCACATATTTTAAATTTTTTTTCTATGAGTTTTTCTTCTCCCACATGTCCTTTTTTCCCTTTTTTTCTATTTTAATACGTAGTCTAACCCATTAGTTCACAGAGTTTTTATAGTCAAGTTTAAAAAAATAAATTTATATATATATATATATATATATATATATATATATATGTGTGTGTGTGTGTGTGTGTGTGTGTGTGTGTGTGTGTGTATGTATATGTGTGTGTGTGTATATATATATATATATATATATATATATATATATATATAGCTTTGGATGAAAACTGTTTGAATATTTCTAGTTCAATGCCATTACTACATACACCAGGGATACACTTAATATCAAGTCTAAAATTATTAAAAAATTGGTCATTTTTATTAGAAGATGTTTCATATATATGTATGTGTGAGATTAATGAGAATAAGTATTTATTCACATTTTAAATTTAACAGGATGTGATGCTTTTATTTCTTTGTATTTAAATGGCAGTTTATTCATCTGATGAAGTTTTATATATATATATATATATCATCTAAGAATTTGGTACAGAAGTCTATGTGCTGCTAGACCTAGATATTGCAGCAGTCCTGGGTTTGATTCTCACAACCTCCATTTGCCTAGTTTGTGATTTTGAGAAGCCATTTAACCAGACATTATTCCTGGTTCACCCATTAAAAGGCACTATCTGGATATCAACTAGAATTATTATTATGTTGTTTGCTACACATATTTTAAAACTGTTCAATACAAATATTTACCAATAAAAAAAAGAAAGAAACTTTGAAATATCCACTACAGGTCTGACTGTGCATACTTATAGTACCACCGTGTAAACTACACACTGTTCTTTCATTAGCTGCACTGACAAGTTTTATTTTCCATGGAAATGGCTTGTGTTTTTATCCTTTGAGAAAAATCTAGGGTTCTTGCAAGAAAACAATATATGTAAAAAGATCTTTTGACATGACTGATCAGATGCTGGTAAAAATATGAAATGAAGGTGGGCAGAACATCTCTTATGCAGTATGTTAAGGACTTGAATGGAAAGTAATGCGATATTTATTTTTATTATTTACAGGTACGTGAATGAGACCACTTGGGCCCTTTTGCAGCACCAACCTAAGATATAATACAAATGAAGAAACAGGGCTATAGAAAGAGTAGGATGGACAAGGGGTACTGACTGGCCTATGTCACCTTAGAGAAAAAAGAATAATATACACACACTGTTAAACTATTCATTTGTTAAAGGCAGTTTACTAGCTATATATAGGAATTCATGATTTCATTCAGTTAATGACAGCTTGTAAACTATCCAACTGTTCTTTTTTAAAGATAGCAATGAGTTACTAGGCTATTTAATTAATAAAAACGTATTTTAAACTTCCTTACTTTTTATTTATTTATTTTTTTTTGCCATTACTAATGTTACTAACAAGGGAGCAATCTCCACTGATGCAACTCTGTGAGGGAAATACAGAGATACATATACAAATAGTAATAAGTTAATCTTGCAGTATAGTAGCAAAGCAAAATATTAAATTATTAATACTGCTATATTCACTGAATGACAATTGTATGACTTCATCAAACCATAGACCTGTCTGTTTAATACATGAACTCATCAAGAAAGTGCTGTGTATGTATATGTGTGTGCAAGGGGGTATCTGTTGATGATCAATGGTGGGGATTGAATAGCGTCTACAGTCCTTGCGATGTGTTTTTGCTGGCAAGTGTGTCATTGATTGGTTCTGCAATGTGGTATGTAGTACTAGTTATGTGATCATGGATTAGGTCACTGGTTCATTTTGTGTGTGTGTGTGTGTGTGTGTGTGTGTGTGTGTGTGTGTGTGTGTGTGTGTGTGTGTGTGTGTGCAGGTAGGGTAGCACATTGTGCTGGAAATGCTTCTAATGTGTGCAGTTAGATGTCTGTGGTGTTTCTGTGCATCTGAACATTAATTACTGTCAGCAATCTAGGCTTTGTCTGGTTCAGTGTTTGTATATGTGTGTGTGTGTGTGTGTGTGTGTGTGTGTGTGTGTGTGTGTGTGTGTGTGTGTGTGTGTGTGTGTGTGTGTGTGTGTGTGTGTGTGTGTGTGTGTGTGTGTGTGTGTGTGTGTGTGCAGGTAGGGTAGCACATTGTGCTGGAAATGCCTCTATTGTGTGCAGTTAGATGTTTGTGGTGTTTCTGTGCATCTGAACATTAATTACTGTCAGCAATCTGGGCTTTGTCTGGTTCAGTGTTTGTGTGTGTGTGTGTGTGTGTGTGTGTGTGTGTGTGTGTGTGTGTGTGTGTGTGTGTGTGTGTGTGTGTGTGTGTGTGTGTGCCTGAACACTTATTTGTGATGAGTGTGTGTTTCTGTGAGCAAACAATTCAATGTGTGAGCTTTGTTGATGTGTTTTTTTCAATACATTCTCTGTGATGTTGCTCTCAGTACTGAGCACCCACCCCCATTTGCTGCACAGTGACCACTATTACATCAGAAAACACTACTTCATATACACATCTGTCAAAAGTACACCTGACTGCAGCATAATAATTCAAACCCGTGTCTTTAGTGGCACAATTGCATCATACCATATAAGTTGTGCTACATTTAACTAACTTGTTTGAAAATTTCAGTGATTGCATTCAACCAACACAAAATTCAATCAATGAGACATCAGTACAACAAATAATATCCACTGATAAGTGACAAGCGGCAGTTGCCACAGCACTGTTGAGAAACTGGATTGCTTTCAAAATATAAAGCTTGTGGAGGCTGTACAACTAATAATAAGACAATTAGAAAAAAAGCCCTGATGGGAGTTAAAACCCACATGACACAATTTAGTGCACAAACAGAGCAATTTCTGACCATCTAACTGTCAAAATAAATTCAATCCTTTTCTCTTTTTATTATTATTTTTTTTTTTTGCATTTTAGACATAGTGCTTTAAAATAGTTGGTCTTTATCACTCCATGCACTTTCTGATTTAAAAATGACATTATTTTGTAATTAAGGAAGGGAGGTAGGGAATATAGTCTCCAAATAACAGTCTCTAAAAACTCCCATTTCAAAGTAACCAAACAAGTGAAGCTATGTTATTATTGTAGAAAACGAAATTCCGGACACTAGAAGAGTAACCACTCAATGCTGAAAATAAAGCGAGCTCCAAGTAGATAATTAAACATATTCCCCAAATCACTATTATTAATGGGTCTAATGGTACACCACAATAAAATCTACATTAGCTAGATGCAATGAAGTAGAGAGAGTATGCCCGTCCCTCACTAAATTAAGAGTGTAGCAGAATGGTTGACAAACATAGTACACATTCCAGGTCTTTCAGTTGTAAAAACTATACAATGGTGCAACTATTTGATAGCCGAATCATTTTTCTATTTTGCAGTTCCACTAGTGGAAGAGATTCCACTCAGATGTGTGGCACCACATAGCAGAACTTAAGCTTGGTACTTTACAGGAATGGCTTCAGATTTCTCGAGTGTTCATTTACTAAAGGATTTGTACAATAAACAAGCACTTTCAGCTCTCTGTGTTATTGATTTTTCAATAAAACTGACACATTTGAGAAATAGACCAAAAATAATGCAATTTACTGTTACAGGTAACAGGAAAATTTAACTGGGAAAATGTTATTCCAGCCTACCAGCCCTGACAAATAATGGAATAGTTTTACCTGGGAACAAATCTGTATGAGTTCTGACTTTGGCGTCACAGATGATCAAACTAAGAATTGCATAATGACAGGTTTAGATTACAAACATAACGGGATACCTCTACTGCTTTTTCCTGCTACCATTGTTCATATTTGAAATGTGGAAAGTTATCTATGCACATTACACTTTATATTTTTTAAATATTGCATACTTACTACACAATGTCTGCAAAAGCAGTTAGCAGCGGTTTGCTCAAGTACTGTACACCATGTTTGGCACACAAAGATTTCACTAATGGAGCAGCTTTCTCATAGTTGTGCCTTGGCATCGTTGGGAACAGACTGTCAGAAGAAAAGCAAACCCTTTACTAGTTAAGGAAATTGAAAAATGAAACAATATAATGGCATAAACAAGCAGTCCACATTAAGTTTTTATAAATACTAAATTTCTACTAAGTTCTTTTGTGCACTGTTCATCTATTAAACTCTCTTTGAAGTAGTTGGTCTCAAGTTTACCCTTCCTTGATATTAAGGCATTGCAGACGTGTTTGCAGGAAACCATGTGACAGAGAGATATATCTGCACAGAAGAAGTACTCATCTTAGCCATGCAAGCAAGTTAGTTCTTTATAATTTACAATTTAGCACTTCAGTATCTCTGAATTTGCTCTGTTCAGGCAGAAAGAAAAACACAGTTGGCACAATTGAAAGAAATCATGCTTGCTGAAGGTCACTCTACTATTTACTTTGGGAAGGCAGTAGACAAATCAATGGTGATTTATTTGCTCCATACAGTAAAGAGAAAAAAAGTGCAAAACGTTTTGCTGAATTTGAAAGCTGATAAAGCACTTAGCAAGCACTGTCAGACAGCAAGACACACCAGGGAATGATTTTCAAACTAAGTCAGGGACAGGCTGTAGAATAGATAGCAAGTAAAATGGAGATGTATCGACTTCTGCCATTGTTCTTTGCTGGCTGTTACTACCACTTCTTAGTGCGAGGCCCAGTCTTAAAAGCTGTTGGAGGGGGGCACTTAACAATTGTTAAGATTGTGCCTCATGCCACTGAAGTGTTTAAATGGTTTGTCTTTTCCCCCATATCTTGCTTGCTCAGTATTCAGTAACTTTCTCCAGATCTTTTCAAGATGGATGGTTAAGATTTTAGCAAGGATTTTATTTTACATATTTATTAAGGAAATGGACTCTTAACAGATGCAGGCATATCAGTAGTAGAGGCTTCCAACTTTGCAAAAATAGCCAAGCAAAACAAACAAAAAAGAAAATGAAAAGAAAACCAAATAAATATTCACATCGTCATCAATGAGTTTCATATTTTAGCACTCAAAAAACATTTAGTTTCAGTGCTGTCCAAAACTCAGGTGTTTTATTAAAAATAACTTGGGTGAATCAAGAAAGACAGCATTTTCTTTATATAACATAGGACAATTGTATCCTAAAAGACCACTTCAAGTCTCAAATTCTGAATTATTTCAGTTAGAAAGAGTGTACAATTTCTAGTAATTACTAGCACATTTCCTTACAATAGCTTTGATATGGGTTAGTTGCATACATAAGGGTTTGTTCTGCCTGTTCTTTTCTTTGTGTTCCAATAATTTAGCTATGATTTTGCTTGGAAGTTTTTCCACACCCTCCATAAACAGCTAACTCCAATGGCATTGAGTTCCAAAGTCCTGTTTATGACCTAGGCAACCCAAGTTCAATTAGTAGTTCAGACCCCTGTTGGAACTGGCATTGGGGAGGACAGAAGTGGCACAGCTTTGACAGACTGCCTCTCCTTAAGGCTATGGTGCAGAAGTGGATAGCCACAATGCATGTTTCTGTGACTGAATCCTTGGAGGAGACTGAAGACCACCATAGGTGAGCAGGCTTCAAAGGGCACAGAGCTCTCTTGACAATTTGCATCACTCATGAATGCGGGTGATATGCCTTCACTGACACACACTAAATGCTGAATCCTACGTGTGTTACTAGACATTTACAGTGGGGTTAGTGTTACAAAAAGTGAAAAAAATAACTAACCCAATGGCTGCCTAAAAGGTAGCCCCTCTCAGTTGGCTCTCACTCAGATGTACACAGAACAAATGAGACAAATGATCTAAAAGGAGTGTGATGATAGGCAGGCAACAGGGACAAAAATAAATAAAAAAATATCTTTATATAGCTTTGGGATTAACAGCACTACATTCAATATGTCTGATTTGAAGATCTTCATATTGCACAAGTAACTATAAAAACAAACCAGATATCAAACAGGTTGTCAGCATGCACACTTCATCTCTTGCATATAACAAGCTCACAACACATAACCCCTATACATCGAAGTACTTGCTAGAAGTCTCCCTAAAGATCAGAGACCTCCTAAGCACAAACTTTCTACACACACAGTGCAGACCCAGCAGAATCCACTATACATAATAATACATGCAACAGTGTCTCAGCCAATAAGCCCCTAAGGCAAAACACCTCAAAATCAAATGCCTTGCTCACAAAAAAACTCCATAGTGAGACACACAGCTGTCGCCCTCCCCAGGCTGGACAAGGAGAAGGTCATGGTCAGCTACCTGTCAGGTGCCAAGATCCGTCAGATCATGCACACAGTCAGGTCTGTCAACAAGTACTGTTATGACTCTGTCATAGTCCATGTTGGAGTGAATGACTTGAGACATGAAGAGGGGCATGACTGAACCCTCAGATTATGTGTCCAGGGCAGGTATGTCCCTAGCCCTAAGCAGCATTCTACCTTCACCCAGGATGATGCCTCAATATAAACAAAAAATGGCTGACTTCAATAATTGGCTTAACTTATGGTGCCAATCCAGGGGGATCCAGTAACTGTCAGCATGGGAAGATATGGTCGACAGACCACGCTGCTTTTGTCAGAGATGGTCTTCACTTATTGCCTCTTGGCTTTTGGCTACTGGGAAAGTTACTTTCCTCTCTCATAGTGCCTTTTTTAGGCAATATCTTAACAACAAAATTCCTGATGTAAAAAAATCCACTAGAGACAAACCCAAGGTTATGCTGCTTAATGCTAGGAGTCTAAATTGAAAACTGCACTCACTGGAAGCACTCCTTACCTTGGAAGATGCCAATGTCTGTGCATTCACAGAGACATGGTTCAAGGCCGCAGAGAGCATCACAGCCATGCAAGGCTACAGTGCCTTCCACACAGTCAAACCTCAAAACAAGCATGAAAGAACAAAAGGCAGAGATGCAGCCATCTTCTTTAAAGGCAAATACACCTCAAGACTGGTCAAACAGTACAACTCCCTAGAGCTACTCCAGTCCAACTAACTGTAGGTAAACCCCCCCTTCTATAACATTGTTAGTGATATGTCCCCACCATGAACCATGAGAACCACTTTGCCTACCTGGACCTACTTGAGTCCCTCACGATACAACCAAACACTTTGGTCATGGGTGAATTCAACTATCCTTCCATCGACTTGTGAGTTATATATGAGCAAAAGCACATTTGCCCTAAGATTCCTGGACTGTGTTAATACAAATGCTCCAGAACAGATAGTATGCACCCCACAAGGGGCGCAAATGTCCTAGACATAGTACTCACCAACATAGGGGGTCTCTGCACTACCCCCTGTGTGTTGCTCTCCCTGGTACGGTCTGATCATAAATCAGTCTCATTCAAACTAACGATGATACCCCCCCCCCCCCCCAAGAGCAAAAAGGATGAAAAATTTCTCCAATTCAAACTATAGCCTCCTAAGCAATGGCATAAATAGTTTCAAACTCCCTGATACCACTGTCAACAATGACCCCTATACAGCGGTGTATACACAGCTATACAAATGTATAAACTCAGATGTACTTGAATGGATCAAAAAAACAAGCCACACTGGTGGACATCAAGCATAAACAGGTTATACAACAAGAGAAAGAATCGCATGTCTAAGAACAAGAGGGAACTGACTCAACAGAGGAAGGACACCCTCCACAGCTTGAACAAGCGAATTAGATATCTTGTGTAATCCTCTAAAACCAATTACAATGCTAAGGATAATCACAAGGCATTCTTTAGCTATGTCAGAAATCTAAAGGGAAGGCCCAGCTTTGTGCTGAACTAGTAGTGGTCACTCATACTAACTCTGCAGACATTGGCAACTTGATATCAGACAGATTTGGTGCAAAATTCACTCCCCTGTCACCAGTAGACATACCCCAAAGCATAGCTGTCACCAGTCCTCTACCTAGTATCTTCAAAGAGAAGGTCATAACCTCACTGTCCATGGTCACAATTGCAGCCTCTAAGGGACTGGATAACATCCCAGGTTGCCTACTAAATGGTCTAAAACAGGACCTACTCTCTTCAACCACACTTTAAGTACTGGCTCTGCCCCAGCAGGTGGAAAACAGCAAAAGTTATTCCCTTGCACAAAGGGGGGTCCATCAACCAACCCTGGGAACTAAAGACCCATAAGCCTAACCAGCCTTATCTGCAGGTCCATGGAGAGAATCATCATGGACCTTAACAACAAAGACATAGGTAACCTTCAAATTCTTGACCCAACCCAATTTGGCTTGGTTAAGGGTAGATCATGCTTATTAAACCTGGTGGACTTCTTTGAGAATGTCACTAAAACCCTGGATGAAGGTAAAACAGTACATACAGCTTATATAAACTTAGCCAAGTTTTTTTATGCAATCCCCAACTCAGACATCATTGAGAAACTTATCCAGCTGGGAATTAACCCATATGTCACTAGATAGGTAGCTAACTGGCTCACTGACAGAATGCACACAGTCAAAGTTTGGGATTCCACCTCTACCAGAATACCAGTTACCAGTGGTGTACCACAAGGATCTGTGCTGGGACCCATGCTGTTTGGAATCTTTTTCTCAGAACTCTAGGTGAAAATAGATGGCCTGTGGCTTACCAAGTTTGCTGATGACTGCAAACTGGGTGCGGTCAATGAGTCTCCCAATGATGATGACACACTACAAAAAGGGCTTACAAAGAAAAATGACTGGTGCCAAAGCCACAGACTTAAACTAAATGCAAAAAAAATGTGGTATCATCTCTTTCGGCAAATGGGAAGTTCCTGCAAATTACAAAATTAACAGTACCCCCCTTAGCTCAAACCCTGTGGTAAGAGATTTGGGAACACAGGTTGATAGCAACCTTAACTATGTCCACAGTGGTAAGGAAGGTGTTCTGTGTTGCACATCTCATAAGTAAGGGCACTGCATGCAGAGCTACAGATGTTATAACTCCTCTGTAGTCATCCTTCATCAGGCCACTAAAAGAGTACAATCTCCCTTCTGTATGTACCTCACCAGACACTTGCATCAACTGGAGAGACCTCAGAGGTTTCTCACCAAGGAAATTCAGGGCCATCAACACATGACCTACATGTACAGACTGAAGGCCCTGTCACTGTACTCTGTATCTTATAGGCTGCTGAGAGGCGACTTGTGCCTGGCCTACAGTGCAGTCTGTGATCCTGCTCTAATGGAAATGCTGCACATCTGCAAGTCAAATAAGTCAAGATTCACTAACTCTATGGATCTTAACCTGGCCTGTGATATTAACAGGACATGCTAGAGAGACAGCTATGTCTCCCAGAGATTGCCAGTCCTCTGGAACAAACTCCCAATTCATGTAAAACAGCGCTCCTCAATGATCCTATTTAAGTGCAACTTAGACAACTGGATGGGAGACAGTAAATTTAGCCTGGGGGTGTCACCCATGTCTCTCTTGAATAAGGGCAATCATTGCTGATTATAGATTCATGCTACAAATATATAGCATACAACTTGGTCAATAAGGGAACAAGGGTATAACATGGCTAGGCTTATAAAGGCCTTTGGGCCAATAGCCTAGTAACCTCCTATAAACCTATGAACTATTCAAGAGTTTCTTGAGAATGGGTTCATTAATGCTGCTCTGAATGTCCCTGTGTGCACTGTTTCAATTTCAGCACAAGATTTTTCTTGCTCTGATGGCAAATAATTTCATCAGTCTCTGGTAACAAATGCCTTGAGGGTTAACATCTGGTATCAGACTGCAGTTAGAAGTGTTTGTGATAGAGCAGTAGTTTATTACTTTTGACTAGAATCTCTTTGAGCTTTTCATGTTCTACAGTAAGAGGGAAAATTCATCCATCTGTGTTGCTGTCTATGACAGCATGCAAGGAAAGTTTAAGAAAGAGATAGGATACATCAGTTAATACCGGCGGTAAATGCCAAATATAACAACTCCTAGATAGAGAAAGCCTACAATTAGACTGAAGAGAGCCGTGCATGGGACTGCTTTAAAAGTGCATTGCTTACTTCTATCTTGGACAATTCTACAAAGATCTGACAGATTAAAGACCCCAAATGTTATATCTGATTGCCTGTCGAAAGCCTAAGTGCAGGTAAGGGGACTATATACTAATTAAAAGTATCTCAGAGTACACCCTCCCCAGACTCTGAGATACAGCAGTCTCAGGGTTGGTATATGTGAGTACCAGGAAAATAAAGTAACGCATTAAAGCTATAACAGCATGTTTTTGAATTAAATGTTTTTAAGCAATCAGTTATATTTCAGAAGTGCTAGGACTAGCAGTCCAACACAGATCTGAAATGTTCAGGAAGTTTGTCCCTGTCTAACTGTAGTTTAAGTACTGCTTTCCTTTCCTCAGCCAAGACTATTGACTGACCTCTCCCCTTTATATACCTATACAAGAACTAGTTGTGAAGGAGACAAAAGACAGACCATGGCCTCAGCAAGTACCGCAAAGTGGTACAACACAGTTTATAGCTGAAATATATCTCCCATCTATTTTTCCAAGAATTATCTCTTCTGAGTAGCACAAGAACCGCTACAAAAACAGAACGGTAGCACAACTGACGTAGCCCCCCCTCAGTAATATAATGAAAATAATATTCTTTCAATTTAAGGAGCGTTTCATCATTTGCATGAGGAACATAATCTGCTAGTCTCTAAGTGGATGTCTACACTGCAGTCGATGTTACGCTATTTAAACCACTGACATTACTTAATAAGACCTTAGATGAAATCATCTCATTGGTTCATAATATAGGAACACTAGCAGTGATGGCATTTGTGAAAGCCTCACACAACTGCTTGCAAATATATAACTGTGCCTGTTAAAATGCCATGTGATGACATTCACAGTCCAAAGCCGCAGCCAAAACAGGAAAGGCAGCAGTGAAGCCAGGACTCTTACTTAGCTGGAAAGTCTCTAACTTCAAAATGTTTTCAGAGATCCAGAAAATGAGCTGAGAAAAATCCAAAATAGGAGTGAAGATTCTACATTACTGGGACATATTCAGCTTCTTTCTAGAAATGATAGAATTATATAAAGCAGTCAGTGGTCTGTGATAACAGGTTGTTCCTGACAGATAAATTAGCCATCTGTAGAGCAACTAACTCAAAATGTCACTGAGTGAGACAGATAAGATCACTCCACATAACTGAAGCCAGCTGAAGCAAGGTAACCTAGCTGTACTCCAGTACAGCAATACAGAGAAATGACATCCATTGGATAGTGACAGTCTAAGAATAAAGACAAATGGTGAGACTAAAATATTTTGCATTTGGAATAATAATGAAATACAGACCAAAGGTAAGTTGGGAGGAGAGAAGGGTATGGGAAGAGAGAAAATTTTCCTATGGGAAAAAACATTAAAGTCACAATCCCAAAATAAAAATTAAAGGAGAAGTGTTTAAAAGGCTAACGACCACAAGGACCTTTTTAAGCCTAACCATGCATCCCAAATCTCTGACAAGTTCTGGTACCCTTGATAAGTGTAAGCAGCGGCTTTGGTAATAGGGCCTTGAGGCGGTCTACATATGACATTGCACTTACGGCTCGTATTCTTTTAGTGAGGAGCCCCTGTGGGCATTCCATTTGTTGGATACACCTGCCTAGGTATGTACCAAAGGGGGTATTGTACTCTATGATGAGTCATCTGAATGCCGGATACAGTGAAACAAGGAGTTCCTTGGACCTAGATGCCAAACCTTTGTTTATAAGTTGCGCAACATAGAATGATTTTCTCACTGCTGTGGACACGTGATGGTCAAAGGCTAAATTACTGTCTAATTGTGTACCCAAGTGCCTGACTATTGGGTCAGTTCTAAGGGGTGTGTTGTCAATATGATTGTTACCATGGGTGGATTACTTCCCAAGGATACAATTATATATTTCTTGGCATTTAGTTTTAGTCTGTGGCTCTGATGCCAGTTGTTTGTCTGTGTCAGCCCTTCCTAGAGAACATTTGTGTCGGTGTGGATTCAATGACAGCTCCTAATTTGCAATTCTCTGCAAATATAGTCAGCCAGAAACCATTGACATTGGCCTTGATTTCAGAGAAGTAAATGCTAAAAAGGAGTGGTGCAAGGACTTATCCCTGAGGGACTCCATTTGTGACTGGCTTCTTTGTAGAGGTGGTCTACCCAATTTTAACTTCCTGGGTCCTGTCTGTCAGCTAGTTGGCTATCCACTGGGTGACACATGGGTTTTTACCTAATCTCTTGAGTTTGTTAACAATGCCTGAATGGGGTATTGTGTCAGATGCCTTCCACAGGTCAAAGTAGGCAGTGTGAACCATTTTGCCCCATCCATTGCTTTGGTGACCGTCTCAAAGAAGTCCACCAGGTTGAGTAGGTATGACCTGCTCTTGATGAAATCAAACCGGGCTGGGTCCAGTGTCTGGAGGTTTACTTTATCATTGTTGATCATTTCCATGATAACTCTTTCCATAGCTTTGCATATAAGACTAGTGAGACTTTTGGGTCTGCAGATGGCCCACCTTTGTGCAGAGAGATGAATGCTGCTGCTCTCGATTCACGAGGCATGAAACCTGTTTGGAGGCTTCCAGAAGGCCTGTTAGGTCATGTTTCATGCTATTTAGAATGTATCCTGGGATATTGTCTGGGCCCATTGATGCAGTGTTCTTGGTTTTGGAGAGAGCATTAAGGACCTGTTCCCTAGTGATAGCAGGGTGAGTTAAATTTGATGGTATTTCCTGATGTAAGGTTGAGGGGAAGGGAGGGGTAAATCTGGAGCTGAATTTATTGCCCATTAGGTTTGCTATATCATCTTGCTCAGTGTAGGTGGCTCCATTTACAGTGAGCTCTGCAGACAGTTGTGTATTGCCTTTGAGTCTGCAGTTGGGAGGGTGGCCCAATGGTTAAGGTGTTTGCTTTACAAACACAAGGTGCAGGGCTTGAGTCTCACAAGGGATAATTGGCTAGGCTTACAATGGCTCGCAAGGGCAGTTAGCTTAGTACTAACCTATGATTTTATGAAGACACAATGGTTATATTCACATAGTATCTGCTATACAGCAGGGTTTGGAGCAAACTATTATCCAAATCATAGTAAAAATCTAATTACATAAAATTTGGTTTCATCAAGATGTTGAAAGCAAATAAGTAAACTTAGAAAAAAAAAAAGAAAGACTGACCAAACCATTGACAAAATAGTAAGAACAGGAAATAAAAATAAATCAGAAGTGGAAATAAGAAACAATTACCCCTTTTAATTCACATTCAAAATAGATTACATATTGAAAAAATTTCAATTGAAATTTCAACTCCTCTCCAAAACAACTGCTGGTGGTTTAAAACTAAGTAAAGAATATTCAGGTTAAATAATCCTAAAACAGACTGGATACCTTATTTAAGCATAACAAATCGGCAGTTTTCATAAGTATACTAGTTTAACACACTCATTATACATTCATTTTTAATAATATTTCCCAAGTAAAAGAAAAAAAAAACAATGCCTAAATAAATAAATAAATATTCTGAAAGTCATAAACTGAATATACAATGCTGAAATGTCAAAACACTGAAATGCTAAAATGTTGAAATCAAAATACCTGCTCCCCTGCATGTGTAGAGGGCTGTATTTGCCCCCCCCAACCCATATTAGCGTTTGTTTCTCAGTTTTACTGACATGGGAGAGATAATGTTTGCTACATACTGCTGTAGTATACATATCTAGTACATGCATGCTATTAGGATGTATTTTGAATTTAACAGCATAATGTTTCAACATTTTGACATTTAAGGGTTTTGCATTTAGTAATATGAATTTCAGTATACCACCATTTAGTAAGTTGTCATGTACCACACCAAACTTATAATTTATATCAGCAGCTGGCCAACAATAAAATAAAGGTCATACATTAAAGTTTGCAACAGGATAACTGACCAAACAATCCACAAAGAGAAGGTACAAACATATCTTTCCCCAAGAAGTGAAAAACTCTCAGTGTACACACTACAAGTAGGAGTTACATGTAAGGGAACTTTGTGGTGCTAATTAAAATACCTATAACTGTAACCCATTTGTTAGAATATGACATGTGGACATGTGAAAGAAAAATTATCTAATAAATGTCCAAAGATAAAGGGGGAGAAAAGAAAAAAAGAAAGATGCATATGTATCTCCACTGTATGGTAATTGGAATGTGCTAATTTGCTGAGAGTATAATCAAAACTGCGCTGACTGAAAAAAGAAATAGATGCATTCATCTTCATTAAAATTATAAGTTTCTGCTGTGCATTTTCTTCAGTTGTAAATGAATGCCACTCTTCATGACAAACTATTTGCAAATAAGATAAATCTGTCATTTTGAATTTAATAGACATGCTCTAAAGTTTACTAAACTTCTGCTCTCTTTAACTTGACTAGGGTAAATCTGCTGCTACTAAACGCTTCACAAAGCTACAGGATATGAACTGAAATTACATGGTTTGCATAAGATGCCTTCACAGAAATATTTAATTAGGAATGAAATTACATGGTTTGCATAAAATGCCTTCACAGAAATACTTAATTAGGAATGATCATGTTGGAACTAATGCACTATGGTGTTGGTTTCAAGGAATTTTGTGTGGAAGTTTGTTGTGAGGGCCTACAATCTTTGTAATAGCCTTCTGCACAAATGTAAGGGTATACTGACCTATCATACCTCTCATCTGTCCAGATTTTCTCAGAATGTCTAGATTTTTTGCCTCTTATGTTTGGTCTTTTCCTTGTAGAAATTGTGGTTTTCTGGCAAATCATTGAGGATGGAAGGAACTAATTAATGGCAGACATTTGAGTTTCAGATTCATACCCTTGGGAAAACACATGCTACTGCAAAACATGTTATTCTACCAACTTTCTAAGTTTATAAAAGCAATATGTAAAAATGTTCCCTATTTTTGGTCCTTTGTCCCCCCATTATTTGTGGCTTTGTCCAGATTTCTTGCACTACGAGGTTGAGAGGTATGCTAACCTTTCTCATCTTTAGCCAGGTTACAAATTATAACATCATTCTTCTCAAATGCACTTCTAAGTCTTCAATTTTGTGTTTGCATTTTCTAATTCTGGATTGGAGTCTTTCTTTTTCTTTATCATAGTTGGCAGTTATATATATATATATTGGATATTTATATATGTCTTGAATTTCTTTTGTGAAGCCCTAATGCAGGTACAGTATTATATATCTCGGAGTGCAGGGCAAGTACTAATTCTTTGATTTCTGCCAATTCCTGAGGAATATTATAAAGATGTGATTGACATTTTTGTTTTTGAGTTTTATCTCCCCTTGTTGATATTATTTAGCAAAGTGTTATTTCAGGACTGCTCATAACAAGCTTCACCCTGAAGAAGCAGGACCTGACACATGTTTATAGAGTTTCCTTTACTAGCCATTCCTGTAACATAAAAAGGAAATTTTTACTTCATTCACCCTACTTGTGAAAGTCACTAGAAAAAAAGTGTACTGTATCACTTCAGCTGGATACACTATCTAAACAAAAGTTGTTTTGCCACTAAAACACAATAAGTGATGAGAGATACTACAGTGAGGATCCAAATGGAGAGATGATAAAATGATTAAGCAAAAGAGAGTAATATTGCTGGAACTGAATTCATCCTCAAGTCTTGGTGGATACCTTCATGAAATGTACCGTCTTTTATAAAATCTCACCAAGGCGATACTGATATATAAACTGTATTTTATATAGCATATATCATGGACAGAAGTAGGTTAAAATAAGAGACAGCCGGGTACACAAGTCCCAGGATAAAAAGTGCCCAACCCTGGTAGGAGCACTGGTGCCAGGAATGGAAAAATGACAAATGTTGAGTCGTCAAGACACAAAAACATTCTTACGATGGGGTTAGGCCCGGCTCAGGGGGAGGATGGTTCCCCTGTTGTAGAAGGAAGTAGTAGTCTACAAAAAACACAAAAACTGATAGGCCAAAGAAGAGCCATAAAGATGATAGAATTGACTATTGAGAATATGAAAGAAATTATGTATTGTTACTATTATGCAAGAAGCCCAGAATATCCGGATAGAAGTTAAACAAAAAGAAATTAGAGAAAGAAAAATACTTGCACAAGAAAAACTGTCAAAAGATTCAAATGCAAATCTGTATTCATTAGTATAACAGGAAGTGCAAAAATATAAACAACAACATTTAGAAATTGTTGAAAGGTATAAAAAAGAAATATGGACACAGGAAAGAAAGAGAGATCTGATGTGGTACAATATCTATGCAAAGGAGGAAGCCAAAATAATTAGTAGAAAAGAAGCACCAAAGATATTGGAAGAGAAATAAAACACAATAAGCAATGAGATATACTGCAGTGCTTTGTGAGAAAGCTGCTGTTGTTAAAACTTCCACACCCGAGGTTTCCAGTGAAACAGATTATTAGCAAATAATACACATGGTCTTTAAGTATGAAGTATAACTAACTCATTGTGAATGTATACACAGCAAAACCTTTACACTGCATGTCAGATTGTGAAATGTGGTTATACAAATTATTGTTGTATGCAAGTAGCAAAGTGACAATAACAGCACAATAGTAAATAGTAGACAGTAAGTACAATGTCCTTGAAATATGAGTTAAAGTATAGCAATAGTGTTAATATATACATGCAGTGACACAAAATACGATTATCATCAATAGAGATGTTGCAAAACATTATGGACATTGGCATAGCAGTCTGACAGTTTAAGCCTCTTTACTCACTTACCAAAATGTGAAGTATACTGGACAAAAGCAGTTCTTCTCCTAGCCTTGTCTACCACTATATGCAAGGCAACTATACACTGACCTATAATCTGGACAAATTCTACCCAGAGTCAGATGGTCCTTGCACTTTAAACAGAAACAGCAGACTCCAGATTACTGGCTCCAGTGGTAATTACTTCTCTTGCAACTGCAATAACAGCACTCCCTCTCTATAATCACATTGCACGTTGTGATTTTTACTTTGAGTCACATACGTACATCTGTACATTTGCTGAAACACACACAATGTTCATAAGTACACACACACACACACACACACACAGAGGCATACAGACGCACAATGATTTTTTACTTTGACTTTCACACACACACACACACACACATATATATATATATATATATATATATATATATATATATATATATATATATATATATATATATATATGGATCCCCTACACTACACCGACACGCCACAAAGCTGACACCCAAAACACCAACACCAAAAGACCGACAACTCACAAAACCGAACACCATAACACCGACACACAAAACGTAAACTACACATTACACACAACTATATATATATGCACTAACCTTAAGCCAAACCCTAACCCTAAGGTCCGACACTTACCCTACCCGCACCCTAATCCTAACTCACTTAACCCACCCCTAAACCTAAAGTCCGTCACTATCGCACACTTACCCTACTCGCACCCTAACCCTAACTCACTTAACCCACCCTTAAACCTAAAGTCTGTCACTAACGCACACTTACCTTACCCGCACCCTAAGTCCGACACTACCGCACACTCACCTTTCCTGCACCCTAACCCTAAATCCCTCACTATCGCACACTTACCGAGTCATGCTCACACGTTGCCCATGTCGGTGTTTTGGCTGTCGGGATTTCACCTTGTCGATCATCTGTGTCGTCGGTCTTCTGGTGTTGGTCTTTTGGGCGTCGGCATTGTGGTGTGTCGGTCTAGTGTAGGGGACCCATATATATATATATATATATATATATATATATATATATATATATATATATATATATATATATATATATATATATATATATATACACACACACACACACACACACACACACACACACACACACACACACACACAAAATGATTTCTTACTTTGACTTTCACACATGCTAATATGTATACACACAGACACACAACACATATACCTAGATGATCTAACTGTACCATCTAAAACACAAATTGTCTTGTCTGACTCTAGTATTTCACCCCCAAAGCCACTAGGTGGCTACCGTCTATTCACCTTCAGGAAGCTTGACTGGTGGAAACACATACTGGTATTTTACACTTCCCTTATGTGTTGAAAGATTGTTTTTACTGAAAATCAATAAATGGATTTTTCTGATAGTAAGGATATAAACAGTCTATAATCTCAGAAGGTGCTGCATAATACATCTATCATGTTTTTCCTATTACTGATATTTAGTATTAGGTTCCTTGTTCTGGTGTTAGTAATCCCAGTGGTGTATTCCAAGCAAAGCAGAGCCACACTGGACATTGCTTTATACATCAGGCAGATGCCACTTTGCAGTAATCTTTAAAAAACAGAATATTATGAAATTGCTGAAGCCTTTCCAAACAAAACAAGTGTTGTAACCTTATTTTTCTATATTGTATCATTCCAAATTGTTTCATGTGGCTTGTTTGAAGGCCACAGAATACAGTGGTGTATTCAACAGCAGGTCAAATCAGTAATATATGATGTGGTACAGTGACCTCTCTCTTTCTGGGGTTTTCTGAATTTGGCAGATGCACACCATTCAAAGTTTAAACTGCTGTCAGTAGGTGGCATTGCTGCCTTAAAAGTCTTGGCTTTATAGTTTGGTTTCAGCTGGGGTGCCTTCTATGCACAGTCTCCATGTCTCTCCTGTGTCAAGATGGATTTTTCCAAGGTATTTCACTCTCCTCCAACATCCCAAAGACATGCTGTATATGAACTGATGACCCTGTAATTCACCTATAGGTATCTGTGTGTTTGCGTGTGTGTGTACATGTGTGTGTGTGTGTGTGTGTGTGTGTGTGTGTGTGTGTGTGTGTGTGTGTGTGTGTGTGTGTGTGTGTGTGTGTGTGTGTGTGTGTGTGTGTGTGTGTGTGTGTGTGTGTGTGTGTGTGTGTGTGTGTGTGTGTGTGTGTGTGTGTGTGTCTTTCTAGGCCTGCATATGCACATGCAAATATTTTGTGACAAACTGGTGTCCCATCCAGCATTAGTTTTTCTAACATGCACCCAGTGAGTGCCATGATAAATTATGGATCCCCTACAATCATGAACTAGTTAAAACAGTAGTCAGAATGAAAAATAAATGAATTTACATCATTTCTGCTAATTCTTATGGTACTACATTTACTCACACCAAAGGCAATGTTTTTATATTTCCTCCAGGTATTAATTTTTTGTGGAGTGCCCTAGAAAACATCAGCATAATTAAATGAAGATTTTTTTTCTAAGAAATTGCAATCATCAACACATTTGGTTATCTAGAGTTCATATCTCACTATTTTATCAAGGAAGAAATGTCAGACAAGAAGTATCTCTAGTACAGAACCCTGAGGTATAACACTAACAGCTCTCATGACAACAGATAACTATTTGCTGTGCTCTGTGTTTAACCAATGTTTTTTTTTTCCCATGGAACTACAAGCAAGCTAACATTTGATGCTTTTAATTTGAATAACTTAGAATGGTAAAGGTAAGCAGTATGTATTCTCATCTGTTCATCAAGTGGTGCTATTACCTCTTTCAATAATGGCATGGGTCAGAAAGCAAACTCTCCCCTAAGGACACCAATGGCATTCCATTTCATTCCATTTCTAACAGAAGCAATCCCCATGTGCTGGTTTGGATAAGTTCTACTATTTGTCTCAGCATAGTCAGGCTGATATGACACTCGTTTCTGTCAACTGGTACTATGACAACCTATCTACATACTAACAATTTGTTTAACGAGACTGGTAACCAAATAAAAAATGCTGTAGGGGACTGTAACATGCCACTCTCATGTAAAATAAATGCATAAGCACAGTGTTTCCAGGTGAAATGCAAAGCACATATGACTCGTGGTTTATTGTTTAGCAAGGGTGACAGGGGATAACTAAGTTTTCCTAGGTCCTATACAGAAAGCGACATGTATACTGTTGGATCCCATAGAAACTCAGTTTCTAATGTTATTTGTGGTAGCATTATTGAAATCTGTAGTTGTATAAGGGCTATGTCCCACTGTGTCTATAGCACTCTGACATGCCTTTGCCTGATGTAAAGTTTGCTAACCATTTTTCTGCAAGTTATTTTACTATATACTGTAATGTGGTTGGGTTGTTTATTTATAAAATATCACATTCACTTTTTTTTTAATTTCCAATTTCTAATGTAATTAAATAATATATTACTATTTTCAACCTTTCGGATTGAGCAGTGTTCATAGCTACATCTGGAAGATTTGGCAAATAAGCATATTTTGTACTTTGTGTAATCTAGACTTTTTATGACTTTTTTTAAACTAAGACAAATAAAGCCCACTGACACTGAGGTCCCATGCACTGATCATCTCTGAAACACTTGGGTACATTTTCAGTAAAAGGCTGTTACAGCACTAAATAGAGTTGTGTGAAAAGTAGCAATCTGCATTTGAACTACCACTACCCCCACCCCCCACCCCCCCAAGTTATCCACCAGCAATGTTAAGGCAGCCAGACCTATTCACATACCCACATACATTTTGGATAAAACACCCAAGTCTTTCACAGTAAAACTTATTAGATGAATAAAACAAGCTAGGTACGTAGTCCAAAATGCAGATAATTTTGTTACATCATCCAACATATTTCATTTGAGTTCAACACTGATGTTGCATCATTAAGATTATACAACGAAAGTGAACTATGATGGCACATGTCCAGTCCTTTCATTACATCAGAGTGGACCACAGCCAATGCTGCAAACTCATTAAGAGTAGTAGGCTGTATGATGTCCTTTTGGATATTTTAGATTGGATATTGAGTCTAAAATTTCAAAATTTGAAGTTGGCAAACTTGTGTAGTAGTTTTACTGTCATTCTGATACTATCTCTAATGCCGCCATTAACGTAGTCTTACCATGCCATACTGAAAGAGTAGAATACATTTTCAAGTTCATAGGGAACCTGCAAAAACTGAAGTAACTGGAAATGTGGGATGGCTTCTGATGTGTATTATTAAGTGTGGATTGTGGTATCCAGGGTGAAGAGCAATGGGCCACAGTTAAGGTCAACCCCTTACTTCCACAAGGGTAATTTCAACTCACGTAGCTCTACTAACTGGTGGTTTCCCTGGTTTCCATACTGGCAACTTCGTCACCCAGTGTGGCCCTGAGTGCAGACATCTCTTCCTACCCCCCATGAGAGCTGAGTAGAACATGCCCTTTCATTCCTCCCTTATTTGCCTTGTTAATCCACTGCCAGGGCTATTAATTGGACTCTGGTTGTCTGGGCCACACTGAGGGCTCTATTCCTTTGCACCATGGAGTCAAGCTAATTGCATTATCCATTGTTTTTGAGCATGTATATTTATATTATTTTCTCTAAGCTTATTCTTAAAACATGGAAGATTGTCTGCTGAAGAGATGATTTGAGACAAGGTATTATGTGATGAAGGAAGTAGTCTGTCAAAGGCTTTTTCAGAGTTGGCCAAAGAGAAATGTGCCCTTTATATCTTAACACTGCCATTACCTAAGTTACAGAATAAAGTGTCTACCATAATCTAAGTTTATTTCCTAAAGGTGGACAGTAGTCTTCGCTAAGTCCTTTGAATGTTAGGGTGTTTAATAGAAAAGAGAACGTAGATGTTAATTGAAAGCCATGAGGACTTTTGTATAACAGCTAGGTATTGTTCGCTGGATGGATGAACATTAGTAGCTTATTTTCAGCAGTTTGTAGTAATGCAGTGTTATGTACTGACATAGTAGTAATAAATGGGAATGCTTATTCTAACCTTGGAATCAGCACATTAATAGTGATTGTGACGTGGGCTTCAGGTGGAAATATATCTGAAATGTTACAGACATCATCAAGTTGTAAGACTTAGGTGTTACAAGTTTAGTGTGAGTTTGGAATGATAATATCTGGTCAGAAATGAATCCTAAATACCTTTGCTGTGTTGTGATGAAAATGGATTGCCTTCAGTCTCCTTAATGCAGAGTGCGGATTCATTGGAAATTCATTTAGCAGTGCCAATGGCATAATGGTTTATGTTTTTAGCATTATTTTTAAACACATTTGAAGAACAAGAGTTCTAGAATAGCTATAAGTCTTTGTATAGAGAAAATGTAAGACCTGTGTTTGTTTTATGTGTATTTGTAAAAGCAATATTATCTGTGCAGAAAATGTATTTGTAGAAGGTCCCAAGATTGATTATTTATAAAGAGTTAAAACAGTAGCATTCCTACCACTGAACTCTGAGGAACCATTTACTCAGAAATCTAGTGTGAGACATGAAGAGTTGACATTGTACTACACATGATCTGTTTGTAATGCAGTTTTTGAACCATGAAAGGTCTTCCATTGAGCATTGACAAGTAATAACTGACCAGTTTGTTGAGAGAAACAGTTTGGCCAACTGTTTGGGATGGTCTGTTTAACCCACAAAAATGGCTCTTGTAAACAGTGCATTGACCATATTACTGCACATTTGATGCATTATTGACAACAATGCAGTCAAAATGCTGCAGTTTGGCTGAAAGCTATGTTGACAGCCAGTCAACAGGTCGATTTTTGAACATATTTAGATGTTTCATTATATATGATTATTTCCAGGATTTTTGCCAATGGGTGTATAAGGGCTACAGGTCTGTAATTACTAGCAGTCATGGGAGATGACAGTTTAAGAAGTGGAATAATGAAAACATGCAGTTAGAGTCAAGCTGCAGATGAAGACTAAAGGTTTAGGAAAATGGATCTCCCTAGATTTAGGATTTCCAAGTAAAAACAGTGAAATTGAGGAGTGTATTTATAGTCAACTGTTTCTGTAGCTATATGACTACTTATTACTGCTTAAGAGTTTAAAACAGAAATGTAGATATTATACTAGTTTGTGAAGTAGTTTTTCTGTTTGGATTATTTGTTGTAAAGGAACAGATGCATTTGTAGATGTTGGTAGACCAACTTTAGTTTAATTGGATTATTCATGTTTAGTTTGGAAGGTGTTCCAGTTAGTGGGAATATTTTAATTAAAATAATGGATTTTAGAAGACACTTTTCGGTTCCCACAGAGCTGATTATTTTCAGCTGCTCCCAGTTGCTCTCCACAATTGCTGCGTCTTCTGGACATTCCAACCTCCCTCTGACTTAATCCAACCAAAGCTCAGGGTGGTGAGGAGATCAAGGCATCCTAGGATAGCATCACATTGTTGCTGCTATGGGAGAGTTTTTTTACCTACTTACTCCCCACTCCTGTGCATACCCACTAATACCCCAGTGATGAAGTATGCAATGGGTACTACAACTAAAGCACCAATCACTTCTGCATGAGGTTGACTTCAACAGGACCCCTGGCTACCCTCAGGAACTATTGCCTGTTTTTTTACCTGTACTCCATTGGGGACTTTGAAACATGTTCGCCTGAGCACAAGTCCTCCTGCAGGATGGGCACGCCCATTCTCCCTGCTTGCACCACTCTTTGAGCTTGCACCACCTGAGTTGTAATTAGGCTTTTATCTTTTTATGCCACTGACACGGAATGAATGAATGATTTCATTGTGCATTACAAGTTTTTGTGGCTACCTACATGCTGGTTTTGAAGATGACTATTGTTTTAGCAGTATGGAATTTTATTCTTATTCTGGTAGAATGCTTCACATTCTGATATTCTAGAACTATTATATTGCTATTTGGCTTATGATTTTTTTTATTTTTGTCATGCTTTATCCCTCTCTTTTTTGAGTGCTTTTACATAAGTAGTAAACCATGGAGCATAATTCCTGTTGAGTCTTCTTTTTCCTTAATGATCTTAATCTGTCAATTAAGGTTGCCAACTTTTCAAATGCAAAAAGTGGGACTTTTTATGATAACATGATATTTTGCAGAATAAACCATATCGGTACTTTTCCATTATTGGGGCAACAGGTCTAATGAGCATGATAAATTCTTGTACTTGCATTCACTTTTCATTCACTTTAAACAACCAAATAATATTTTAAAAATGTGAAGACATTTTTTATTGTTGGAGTACTGCGCCTTATTACAATTTTATAGGCATTTATCAAGTCGACAGACTTAAACCCTAGAACCAAAGTATGTTACAAGCAACAATACCCATTCCGTAGCTGCTTGTCATTTTAATTACACAAAAGAAAAACAGCTGTCTGACTTGTTGGTTTTCACCCTTAAGCAAAACATTTGAAGCAGATAATTACAGCATTATTTGGTGTTTCTTTGCTTTCAAGGGAGAAGTTCACCATTTACACTGGTCCTCTGTAGATTATATCACTGCGACAGTGACCTTACAAACCCTGTTGCAAAACGGTGGTGCAGCCGAGCAGATTACATTGCTACCTTTCACTTCTTTGTTATGTGTTGTTTGCCTTTGTCGAACTACGAAATATTCATCAGGACTGTTCCAAACTCAAGTAATCGAAAAACAAGTAATAATACATTAAATGCTTTTGTTTTCTTTTTGCAGGCGGCAAATCCCTCAACACACCTTTCTGCCGATGCTAAATTTATATATTTCAGATGGTATCTCAAGTGAGAAAGGGCAAATTCCCTCATCCCCGGTATTCCACAATCTTGCACATAATAATAACAATAATAATAATAATAATAATAATAATAATAATAATAATAATAATAATACGATAATGTTGTATCAGAGGCCGATAGTTGAATTGTCCTGCTACTGAAATGACCCAGTTCAGCCAGGGAACTGGCATTCTATTTCAAGTGCTCATTATAACGGAAAAGTACTACCACATCCAGTATAAGTGCAAATGACTGGAGTTCACTTTCTATGCTCCAATAAAAACTCACACTTATAGAATTTTCGTTGTCTTTGCTGTTTCATATAATATTAGGGCATTTCAGATGCATAATAACTTTTTAATCCAATTATCAAAACACATTTAAAAATATATATTTTGCCCTACAATCTCAGGACATTTACCGTTTTTTTTTTTTTTTGCAGGATGCACACCTCTCAACTGTACAAATTTTTACAAAATATCCAGATTTTTGCCTCATATTTTGGTCCATTTTTTATAAAATTGTGATTTTCTGGCAAATTAGTGGCAAATTATTAAAGACTTAAGTTAGAAAATAATGACAGACATTTGAGTTTCAGACTTCGTACCCCTCAGTAAAATTCATGTTAATACAAAACCTGTTATTCTATCAACCTTTTAAGTTTGTAAGAGCAATATTTATAAATTGCCATTATTTTTTAGGCCTTTGTCCAACTTTTATTTATGGCTTTGTCCAGATTCCTTGCTCTAAGAGGTTGAGAGGTATGGCAGGATGCAATGGCACAAATAGGGACTGTCCCACTTAAAGAGGGATGGGTGGTAACCCTATCTTTAACTGAAGTGATATCACTGTAGAATGCAGATAATTCTTTAATCAGATCAGTACCTGAACAGGTGTTAGCCCAGTGCACCATCTGTAACTTTGCTAAAAGCAGGGCTTCCAAATGCAAGAGCACTGCACAAGTTAGAAAACGTATAGGTGTCCCTTTATTTGTTCTGACTGACACCTAAGGAAAGAAAATGACAGTGACGACCTAGTGCAGCTGGACGAGTCAGGATAGTTTGTAGTTTAGGGAGTATATTGGTTACTTCATCCCAGTCAAGGAACAGATGTAGTTTGATGCAAACTGCATTAACTGATAATTCCACTTAATTTGTATTTATGGGGAAATTCCATTTAAGAATAAAACATTATAAATTATTAATTTCTCATTTTTGAAATACTGCTTTATTAACTTCAATGTATTGTAGAAAACTTGAGCTATTAGGAGAAAAGCACACACACACACATATATATATATATATATATATATATATATATATATATATATATATATATATATATATATCATAAATATGTAGTGGCAAGAGTAAGCTTTATGTGTCCATTCAGATAGAGTTGTATTACAAACCAAATGTGATTTGTGGTGTTACAGTCATTAATTTTAGTAAGTAGGGTTGGTTACAAGATGCAGCCATTTTGATTATTGTTAATACACCAATACTCTGATTGGGTCCAGCTATGTAATCCATGAATGTTGAAATCTGAGTTGAGTCATTTGGAAAAACCAGAAGGTGTTGCAGCTGTTATTTCATACTTATGTTGCATTTCCAAGATTTCAAATTGTGAGCTGTTCTTATTAATCTTAATTGCATTTTTAATCCTACAGTTAGTAGCGTGGCATTAAACATGATGGGTAAGGGCCAGAGTTTTGATGAATGACATCAGATATAATTATGATTACAATCACAATAACTGACTTTCTGACATAACTGAAGTGGATTTCTATGCTTTAAAGAATGCTTTGAGAAGGATTTTCTTGGTTTATATTTTAATAGTGTAAAGAAAAATTATTTTTTGTAAGGGCTAATGAAAAATTATTGTATGTCTTCCACTATTCAGGTATAGTAAGGGATGCAGAAGTCCACCTACCAAAATGCTTCAATAAGGGTTTCCTGCTGTTTCAAAACTTTTTTTTTTGACTATAGATTATTCCTTGAAGTGTTGAGACTCATAAGACTTGATCTTGCACTTCTGATAAGAAGAGATGGTTAAAAACAGTAATATCAGAAAATCTTTAAATATCACATATTCTTAAATTTGTTCCTTGCATATTTATTCAAGTGGCAAAAGAAAGCTTTTCCTATTACTGCAGACCATCAGAAAATCCACATACTGGATAAGACACCACATTCACCAAGGAATCCCTTCTTCTCTCTATGAGGCGCATAGAGGCTTGAAGAATTCGCTATAGAGTGCAGGTACTTTTCAAAGTGAGTGCTCACAGTAATAGCCACCAGGACAAAACTTCATTGTCAACAAAATGTTCACTTTCTGAATGCCTAGTTCATGATTTTACTGGTCTTCTTCATTACAAAGTTGTTTTTCAAATTCAACCTAATGGATAACAGGGGAGTACATGGGGTAGAAATTTTGTTAAAGGGGAGAACAAGACTTGTTTAGGCATAAGTGTTCTGCAGAAACATATTTTTTTCATATTTCCATTACCTAAACTTAGCACATGAAAAACACTACAACTGGTCTGTTGAACATTAGTTGTTTAAATAAAACAGATTCCTTTATTTGCCACATTATCAAACAAACTTTTAAAGATTTTCCAACTTTCTGTATGTGTGTTCTATGGTACTAACAACCCGAATTTAAAATGAACCAGCAACGTTTTTTTTCACAAGTAAATGTAGAATAATTCATGGAAAACAAAATGAATGCTACTTAGTTTCTCTAGAAAACTTTAAAGGAATATAGGAAACAAGTACAGTCAGAGATCCTTGGAATTAACTGCTAACAGCTACCTTTAAAGGCACTCATTAGGTTACGTAACTGTTTTGTGGCACTCACCTTTTAGTACAGATCTCAGAAACCATTACTTAAGATAGTCTTGAAGTATACTGAATTCAACACTGCACTTCTTGGAAAATGTGCAAATAAGTGTTCAAGATATTGATACCTCAACAAAGATGAGATGTTAGTAGTTTATATTCCTTAGTCTCGGCCTTTACTCAGAAGCATCTCCTTTTGCCTACACATGACAAAGGGGTAGCTTATTCATCTCTGACTTGTAGCTTCATATTCCGTTCAAACCAAGGTCACATCCCTCTGACTCCATAGGGATGCAGCCCTGACTGCAATAACCATGGCCTTTCATTAGTGGTCTGGATGTAACAGCTGGTGATGGAGCTATTTTCAGCTTGCCTGTCTTGGATAGGATGGATCAGATTTCTGCTCATTGTTAGACATTCCCCAGAGGAAACAAAGGATGTGATCAAGAGACCCCAGGCAGGGTACACTAATTATCAGTGGGGGATACTAGAGTTGAAGCTGCATGTTGTAACATATGTGACATAATCATGTCCTCTCCATAGTTATGCTTTCCTTTCCCTTGCATAATATAAGCCCAGCTTGAACTGCATATATGATACTGTCTTCCTGTTTCATGCCCTTCAGAGAGCAGTGAACTCATTTGGAGGTGATGCTAAGGATCTTCTCACTCCCTAAAGAGGGCCAACGTGTCACAAGACAGCTGAATTACAACACTTATACAAGAAGGGAATGAATCTGCTGACATGGAACAGATATCAGTGGTGGACGATAAAACAAAACAAAAAAAAAACAAATAAGCCAAGTTCTAGTAGGTGGAAAATAATAAAACTTCACCACTATTTTTTCTCTCTCCCTTTATGTACCCAGCTCTTCAACCCACCTGACCTGTACTGGGTTTGGGATATTGCCCTGTCTAAGATTGCTGTCTCTTCCCCGAGCTAAGGAACATAGTCAAACCTCTCTCTGGGCATCATTCCCTCAAGGATAAAAGAAAGTATGTTTAATAAAACCATTGTTTGTAAAGATTACATTCATTAAATAACTCCAAGTGTTTAACGTACACCCCCTAGCCAGGACAGCCAGCAGTCAAAAACCTTCTCTTCTTCCAACTTCCATACCTTCCCCTCTTACAGCCTCTGTATATAACTCCTGTTTTTTCCCTCCCTTTACGTCTAAACCTGCTAGCCCAGCATGTAGCTATGGTTGCAATAAATCCTTTGCCTACTAGGTGGCACCCTCTTCCAGGTCTAATCTACTTACATAGCTATCTTACTAACTTAATTTATAACTGTCAGGCACCCAGTTTTAGTATACTTATCTATCCTGCGGTTCCACTCTACCCTACTATTATTTACTGTACATTTCTCAAGTGCCATGACCATTATCTCCCCTTAAAACTTACCTTAGCAGTCAGCACTCCACTGATTGTCTTCACAGACTTTAGTGCTTCACTGGCTGTACCTGCTCCGTTCGCCCTACAGGCTCACTCCGCCCCCCTACCCTGCCCACAATTCCCTCCCACCCCCAGTACATCTATATTTAAACACCCTAGCCACACCCCAGCCACACCTGCAATGACATGCTCCAAGTCATTAAAGTGATATAGCCTACATCCCAATAGTCAGTAACATATAACACAAACAGTACCTATCGCTATACAATATCCTATATATATTACACTCCCATTATGTCACCTACATCCAACCCACCACACCTTAAATCCCTACTCTTACTCTCACTTATATTCTTTCTATCCATTCCTTACCTACTTACATTCTATCAGCATCTTAACAGCCAAAGATTCCATTGTCTCGTGAGGCAAACCTCTACTCCAACACTTATAGACTCACATAGCCAAACAAACATACCGAGCTCACCTAACTACTTACCAGCTAAACATCATAGACTGACTCACATTAAATACTATAGTTCAAAAGCTAGAAAATTCCAGAACCTAATATATAAACTACTAAAACTTACACTGAGAATTCAGGTTCACTCCTTAATAGATGGTGATATCCACCCAAATCCTGGCCCAAACTCTATCATAGCTACGGAGCCCAACACTTCAACTCCTGCCAACACACAATTGCTCACCAGACCCTCTAACTCACTCCTAATAGCCCATTTTAATATTCGGAGCATAAATAATAAAGTTGCCCACCTACATGCCCTCATTCATGTACATTAATTTGACATCCTATGTCTCACTGAAACATGGCTCAAGGCCTCGACACAAGACAATGAGGTTATTCCACCAGGATACGATATCTTGAGACTAAACCATAAAGCTAAGAAGGGTGGGGGAGTAGCTATCCTATATAAATCTGAATTAAAGGTAACCTCTATAGATGCGAAACCACTATTAACTGGTAATGCAGAAATTCTCATATCCAAGATTCAACTTAAATGTAAATCTATTTATATCATCTGTATTTACCTTCCCCCAGGCAATATCACTAACACCCTAGAGGATATTCTTAGTTGGCTTTCCACTACTTACCCACAAGAAACCATAGTACTTGGTGACTTTAATATCATCTGGAAGAGCTGTACCTCTGAATAGCCTTCTACTCACATTAACCTACACACCTTCACTCAAACCATTACATCTCCCACAAGGACCAATAAACTTAATAACAAAGAAAACACCCCGGATTGGATTCTCATAAATAGTCACCACCAAAATCACAAAGTAGGAACCCTCCTTGAAGATATGAGTGACCACTCACTCACCTTCTTAATCAGATATAAAAGTGACATTCAAAACCCAACCACCTACAGGACAATAAGAACCAACAAATATTTTAACTCTGACAGCTTTCAAAAATAACTTAAAGTATGTGACTGGTCACCCCTGAAACACCTACCATTAGAAAAAGCAGTGAAATACTTTAATTCTAAATATTTAGCTATTCTAGACTACCATGCACTAACAAGCACAATTAGAACTAGGAGAAAACCAGCCCCTTGGCTCTCTAAAGCTACCAAACAAAAAATCCTCCTTAGAAATAAACTCTGGGCCAACTGGTGTACTACTAAAAGCCCTGCTGATCAATTAAAGTTTAGACAGCTAAGAAATGAAACAAAAAAGCCATACTGTTAGACAAACAAACTTCTACTTTCAGCTCCAACAAACCCACCAAAACAAACCACAAAAATTTTGGTCAGGCATCAATAAACTCCTACACCCAGGCCATTCAGTCACGTCCACCCCTTTAGGATCTGATCGCAATAGTCCCAAGCAAATAGCCAATACCTTTAACACATTCTTCACATAGACCATTCAATCTTTAGCCAATCAGCTATGCTCTGACACATCATCTTTATCCACTTCCATCTCTAACCCATCCCCATCATTTCACTTTCAACCTGTTCCTACATCCCGTGTCTGTACACTTATCCAAAAACTTAAACCCACCACGCTCTCTGCAGACCTACTCCCTGCAGAATACCTGCAAAAAGCTGCAAAAGCCATAGCCTGGATGGATATACCCATATCCATCCTGATTAATAGAACCATTACTGAAGGAACTATCCCAACAATCTGGAAGATTTCACATATTATCCCCCTGCATAAAGGAGGTAACTCTAATGATTTATCAAACTATCGACCTATAGCCATATTATCTCTGCTGGAAAAATCATGGAGAAATGCATTCATAAACAACTGTTAAGCTACCTACTAGAAAACAACTACCTAGCTAACTGTCAACATGGTTTCAGGCCATTTCATAGCACCACCTCTGCTCTTCTATCCTTCTCTGACTGTATTAATAAAAATCTCAAGAATGACAGTCTATCCTCTGCCCTGTTTATTGATCTGTCAAAAACATTTGATATGGTTAACCACACCTTACTCATAAACATACTCAAAAACCTGTCACTAGACACTATGGCTATACAATGGTTCCAATCCTACTTAAACAACAGGCAGCAGGCTGTTCTATGGGAAAATAACGTATCTTCCCACCTCCCAATTGCCCTTGGTGTCCCTCAAGGCTCCATATTAGGTCCTCTTCTATTTTCTATTTTTATAAATGACCTACATTCTGTAATACACCAAGCTACCTGTATCCAATACGCAGATGATTCCACATTAATATGCTCTGCCACTTCTCCAGCAGATCTAGAGTCCCTAACCCAAAACGTGTTTAATACAGTCGAAAAATGGCTACTGCACTCATGTCTCATCTTGAACCCCAAAACAACAAAACTGATACTTTTCACTCCCATCCGTAGCCACCCCCCTTAATTTTAATGTTACATCAAGCAATGGTACTATCATATCTCCTGATACTACTACAAAACTACTTGGTGTACTAATAGGGTTCCCTATCAGAAGCCTGAAACACTATAAGCCTGAAAATCAAAATCCTGAAAACTATAGACTGAAAGTTCAAAATCCTGAAAGCCCAAAATCCTGAAACTCAAAATCCTGAAAACACAAAATGGACATACTGACATCATTGTGGCTTTGCTATTGTTAGCCCTGTGGTGTTGGGTCATGCGTTGGGTTCAGGTAAGTGTGCGGTTGGTTTTATGTTAAGGTTAGGGGCGGTTTAAGTGAGTTAGGGTTAGGGCGCAGGTTAGGCATGTATGCAATAGTGACAAATATTGGGGTTAGATGCAGTTTAAGTGAGTTAGGGTTAGGGCGCGGGTCAGGTGAGTGTGCGATAGTGACGGACCTTAGGGTTAGGGTTAGGGTCAGGGTCAGTTGGTAGATATTAGTGTCTTTATAGTGACATATTAGCATTATTTGTGTTTTCAGGATTTTGAGTTTCAGGATTTTGAGCTTTCAGGATTTTGAACTTTCAGTCTATAGTTTTCAGGATTTTGATTTTCAGGCTTATAGTGTTTCAGGCTTCTGATAGGGAACCACTAATAGACAACAACCTTACATATGATTCCCATATTAACAGTACTATAAAAACAGTCAATAAAAAATTGGGTTCCCTTAACAGGATCAAACCCTTTCTGATCCCACTAGCCAGAGCCACTATTGCCCATACCCACTTAATCTCTACCCTTCTTTATACCTCCCCTATGTATACTAAACTATGTAAAAGCAACTTGAACAAGCTGGCTAAGTCCTACAACAATATTGCCAGATTTGCAACTAGGTCTACCTACAGAACCCATCATTGTAACAGTCTTCAAAAACTAAGATGGTTAGACTTGCCAAATCTACTACTATTCAACCTAATAACAGTTGTCCCAAAATCCTATATCAACCTACTAACACACCTATACTTACAAACCTTATCAGCCCCTATAATAACCTCAAGACCCTACGCTCATCAAATAAACTACTGGTAAAAATAAGTACAACTAACAATTTGGCTGGTGATTCTCTGTTCTCTAACACTGTTGGTAAAAGCTGGAATTCCCTCCCCAGTGACCTAACCTCCCTTTCCTCAATAAACCTATTTAAATGCAAACTGAAGCCATACTTTAAATCACAGTGGTTATGCCCCTGTGCTAACCCTGATTAACTACCTCAGTTACCTCTGATTATTAATCTCCATACCCGTATAAGCTAGTTACTTTTCTATGAACAAGAAAGAGAGTGTGAGTTAACGGTTTGTGTTATTAGAGATTTCTTGTATGACTAACCATAGCTGACAAGTACTAACATTCTGTAAGCAGAATCACAAGGAATGGCAAAAATCTGTTTTGTATCTGCATTTGTAGAATGTCATTTACTGTAAATATTACTGTGTGTTGTGGAGCTTTTACCATTGGGCCTCCACTGAAAATGGACATATATCCAGTTGGTCAACAAATGTAAAATAAAATAAAATAAATAAAATAATAGTAATAATAAGCCAAGTATAGAGTACTTTGAGTTCTCAAAACCAGAGTAAATGCTTCTTAGAGTTTAGTTATGAGAGACAAAGTAATCCAGTAACACAGCTACACGTCTGGCTCTTCACCCGTCTTTGTGCAAGGTGGTGCACACAGTCCAATAAAATTTATACTTGTAAAAAGCTCACCCCACAGCAGACATTTTAAAGTCTAGGCTCCTGGTCAGCAACATACCCTAAATACAATACCTTTAAATTTGGTGGTGATGACAGATGCTACTTACTCCTCTTCAGATGCTCTAGATATCTAAAGGATGAAAGCTACTGAATACCTACCACCCAGCAAATACTATGTTTCCATGGCTTCAAGAAAAATACCCTTTTTTGGTCCTTTCCATTTATTGCTATCAATCAGACAAAAATGAGGCATCATCATCAACTGACAGTTCAAATTGTTTGTTTTATATCTTACCCCTTTGTCCAATGTCATGCTCAGTGTAAAAAATCCACATCAGGTGAGAGACCTGCTGCTGTATTCTTACATGCTGTCTTCATGATGACTGAAGCTCATGGTCTTTGCTGAGGGTCATCTTATTCCCCATTTCAAATAAAAAAATCTCTTCTCTTACTCTCCCCTCAGGGCATACAGTCTGCAAAACACTACTGATTACCTACTCCCCAGATGACTCTTCAGGGACTGGGGTTACTAATCAAACCTGGGTCTCCGGCTCCTCAGGCAGGGCTCTGTCCCTCTGTACCACTATGTGGCACTTCATGCCAAATATTATCATCACCTAGGCTCACATCTGGACCACTGACCCAAAATCACATTTTACCTAACATTCCAATCTCACATCATCAACACTTGCACACTATTTTCATCTATCATCTCATCAACATGTTAAACTCTTTCATCCTCAGAATTAAATACAATACAAATGCAGGAGGATTCTGCACTTGAAAAAAGGTAAAGCAAAGGAGGAAATGACAGCTGAGTCTTGAGAAGAAGAAGAGCTGAATGCATGTGAATACAAGGAGTTGTATTTATTAGTTTGGCAAATGCACAGCCACACCTTATCCATAACATCTTCCCTTTTATCAACAGAGACCCAGAGAATAACAAGAATACAAAATCTGAAACTACTGCAACATATAAAACCATCCAGCTTGCTAAAAATGATAATCTTAATGCAATCTGCTAGATGCAAATTACTTACTAGCAATGAGAAACTAGAACACTATAGAAGCAACATAAGTAGTACATTGTGTACATTGTATTAGATGCAAGAGAAAGACTAAGGAGAAACCAGCGCTAAAACGGAAACTTGCAAACTAAAGAAAAAATGAATGAAAACCAGCAACACTGGCTAAACAGCACACTGAAGGCTTAAAGGTACAAACCAGCAATATGGTATAAAATTGTATAAAACCACTGCACAAATGTAAAAGCTAAGTGCCCTTTTAATTCAAACTTTCTCACAGCTTTAGTGCAGTACAGAAAAAAACCCATATTATATATTTTAAAAACAATCATGTGACAAAACAATTAATTAATTAAAGTGAACACTTAAAGCAATATGCCAATAAGAACCATGTGAAAGACTAAAAGTGTATCAAAAATCTACCCTATACAATAAAAACATAAACGTATATAAAATGAAAAAAATTACAACTTTAATAAATGTTTTATATTAATATTTTCATTAAGACCTGGTACTCTGTCAGCTTGTAAGAAGATTTTCTAGTTAAATTCCTTGACTTCTAAATAATTGCTAAAATTGCCATTGTAAGGATTAGGAGTCATGAAATCAATCAGAAAAAAATAGGATCTGCCTAAAATTTTCACAATTTAGTGAATATTTGGCCAAAGAGTTTGTGGCATCCTTATTTTTGATACCCAAACGATTTTAGAAATACGCATATTTAACTTTGTAATGGTTTTCCCCTGTATAGAAGCAGTAACATTAATCACAAGTAGCAAGATAAACTACAAATGTTGAACAACAGGAAAACCTACCCTTAGTCCCTAACTGCAGACCATTATGTTTAAGGACATTTGATCCATCATTGATAAACTTGCACTGCTTGCACTATTACAGCAAAACATACATATTTTATTGACATGGCTAGTGACACAAATTTGCTCAAACAATTGCTTGAGATCATAGTTTTTCTTATAACAAAATTTGGGCACCAAGCCAAGGACATCACCAAGATCTCTGCTGCCTGAAATGATTTCCAGTTTCCACTTAAAATAGCCTTAATGTGGTTTACATCAGACAAAATGGGCAAGGGAAAACCCATTGACATGAAACTACTGTCGACTCCTTCCACATCATGTCCATCTGTATTATTAGGAATAAGAAAACCATTAAATAAAATTTGAGGATATTTGGTTCTTGGTCCTTTTCAAATCTCTAATCTCACTAATTACGTTGTCTAAAAAAGGGGTCACCATAGCGTCTTTCCTTAAATAATTCTTTCAAAAATAAAACGTCATTCTCAAAATGCAAATCTGTACTAATGTGGTGGCTAAAATGACCCCTAACAATATTCCTCTTCATAAACTCAGGGTGTTGACTGCTTGAAGCCAGATAATTATTAACAAAAGTTGCTTCTCTGAAGATGTTACAGTAGAAGATGCCAGTGTCCATATTCATGGTAATCTCCACATCCAAAAAAATATCTACTGTTCCCAAACACCATTGGGTGAATTTAAGTAAAGGTGTACTAGCATTGAGATCATGAATAAAAATAGTAACTTCCTGAAAGTCACCTTCAGTGATATACCTCCTGTAAAATCAAACTTTATCAAAAATTGGCATGAGCAAACAAATTCACGCTTCCTCCAACTCATTACTAAATTTACATAGGACGGTGCCATCCTGGCACCCATTGCCACTCCTCTTTATTGTTTATAACAATTTCCAATAAAAACAAAAAAGTTATTCTCCGAAACAAGTTTGACCAGGATACATAGAGTATTAACAAAGCTGCCATCAAATTTTGAAAAATGAACTAAATAACTCCTAAAAAAAAATCCAATCCTGTATCCTGTGTTATATAGGAATACAGCAATGCTACATCAAGCATAAACATACACTTCTCATGCCCCGAGAAGGAATATTGTTGCAATTAATCTAATAATGTCCAAGAATCTCTAAGGTAGAACCTTGAATTTTGTACCAGAGGGTTAACTACTGAGTCTAAAAAATATATAAATTCCATTTTGGTTCATCCTGCTGAAATAATCGGTCTAAAAATGGGAATCTCACCCTCTACTATAACCTTATGGGTTTTTGGAACACTGAAAAACTTACCCAACTTTGGAAATTTGACATATATAAAAATCACTGAGCTTAGCATCAATCTGCCCATTATACAAAAGGTCTAATAACACATTAGCCAACTGGCAAAAATGATAATTACTTTCACTAACAGAAATAAGTTCATAAAGATTATTGTTTGCCTAAACATAATCCACAAAATTCATTAGCAGCCTCCCATTGCCCTTGTCAGATTTCATAATCCACAGCCCTTTGAAATTTCTAAGCTCCGTGAGTGCCTGCCTCTCAGATGGAGTCATATTGAAAAACTTTCTAGGCAGTGGGGTGTTCAAGAGATCCCTTATTTCCTTTTCACATGCCTCAGAAAGGGCGTGCAAAGTGTGATGAAGTGATGGATTGTAGGTACTTCTCTTATGAAATCTTAAATCCCCTCTCTCCAAATTGACATCATGCAAAATATAATTCAAATTAAGCTTACATACATATAGCTTAAGTTCTTCAAAAGTGTTACTCAAATTGGCTCTACAAGTTAGAACAAATGAAAAACTTTTTTACAAAATGTCCAAATGTCTATCTTGTATAATGAAATCACTAAAATTCAAGACATAATCACTACATGTATAACTTTCAAATTTAATCAAGTTAATTTTCCTCTAGCTCCTCTTCATCTTCTGTCTGCTCCTTGGGCCACTCTTTTTCCTGCCACAGTTCCCTGGAGCCATGTCCCGAAAAGGGGAAGATGGACTGCAAGCCTCAATGCTACTACCAGTGACTGTATTAACATTGCCATTTGCAAAAGAAGGAGCATTCAGCTCAACAAACAAACCAACAGGCCGCTCTAAGTTGCTTTGAGCATTATACTCCCTACTTGCAATCGCAGCAGAGGACAACTGCTGGTTGCTATTAAAAGAAAAGACTCACTAGACTGGATGAATAATGTATGTATGGGCTACTTTACGCTGTGTTCACATTTTAACATTCACATTTGCAAGAGATTAAGAAGATATTTATGTTTTTCAGTTACACCTAGAAATTACCGACTATTATGAAAGCATTGGCCTCTTTAGGAATCTTACTGAAGGCTTGAGTAGTTAGATGACTTAGGATCCTAGGCAGGCTCTGAAATGGATGAGATCCTTGATACTTCAGTGAAGGGCAAGGAGAGATCTTGGCTGCCTGGTTAGTAGGAGATCAAAAGAGAAACTAGAATGCTGTGATAAGCTCGCCATTACCAATATGCAGTCCAAGAACAAAAAAAAATGGCTGAGTTACGTCCAATACTTTAATAAAACAATAAGTAACACAACACAAAGCTTTCAGATAAAATCCTTCTTCAGTGTGATAAAAACTACACCCTGCTCGTATACATTAATGAGTACAGAAGCAATGAAATATATAAAACACATAGGTAGCAATCCAAAATGTATTGATCAGCCATACATTGTTTTGTTAGTGTTGGGGTTAACAAAGGTGGTCGAACTGCTAGCCTTTCTGTACGACATATGTACAAGCAGAATCATTATGGAGATGTTCAGCAAGAGTTATGTCATAATCCAAAATAGTTTCTATATCCTCAACATTAAGGAGAAGACTATTCCAGTGGGATAGGCCATGTCCTGAAAATGCTCTTTCACTTATCACTGTTTTAGAGGGTGATCTGTGAAGAGAAATATGGCCTGTTTGTGAATTTTTGAGGGAGTAATTAGGCTCTCTGATAGGAAAAAGTCTTCCCAAGGTTAGACAATATCTTTCATTCAAAATGTTATACATTAGTTAGTAAACAGCTGGATCTTTCAGTTACAGAAAGACAGTTAAGAAAACTCACAACTATGACATTACCTTACATAACCTTGTAATAAGGCCTCAATAGTTTAATAACATACTGAAATAGCATATCTAAGTAGTTGGAATGTATTGACAAAATGAAACCAAACATAAACAGAAAGCCTAAAGAGTAAAACCAAAACTTTTAACTGCTACATGTGCATGTATTTGTACAACTAATCATTTTACTCTTTTAAGAAACACTTAACATTATAGTCTTGAAATCTATTGACGTTGCTCCATGACAGAGGACACTATCAACATCTAGATTATTAGGTACTTAATCACGATCAGATTGTAGCACTAAAGCATTTCATGTAAAAGGAAACAAGTTCTCATGAGCATGTAATGACACAATTGTATCAGCAAAAGGTCAGTATATCATTAAGAAAATGTAGCAGCTACCAACAATTTGTTCAGTGTTTCAGCCTATAAATTAATAACACAATCAAAAGGTCAATACATCATAAATAAAATATAGCAAAAATAGCTTCAGTACATCATAGTATAATTAGTCAGATCAGCCAACATGTCGGTATAGAGAAAATGTAGCATACAATTGAAACTTAATCTGGGTGCTACTAATTCACAATGGCTGGAGTATAACATGGGCGTGTGCTTACAGACTGATAAAGCAGTCTATTCTATCAAGGAAGGATGGAAAGAGGGTGGAGTTAAAAGAGAAGGGGGAGAGGGTGGAGTTAAAAGAGAAGGGGGATAAGGGGCTGCAGGCTGATTGATCTAGCCCTCTCGTTCACCTCCAGATTTCAAGAGGTCGCAGGGCCCTGTGCAGACCCCTGATGTAGTACCCCTTTAATTCGAAGATAAGGAGAAAAAAAGACTTTTATTCTGAGATGAGGAGCAAAAAGGTTATGATGCAAAAAAGAAAATGTTCTTTATTAGCTGAAAATGTAATAAGTGGATTGTTACATTCTAAATGCAACACAAGGAGTGCTGAAGCCTGAAGTGCTCAAGCCTTGAATGCTGGTAATACACAGAAGCAAACATGGAGAGCTGATGTGCTTCAGCCCTGTCTGCAAATGCAATACCGATATTCAGAAAATGAATGCTGGTAATGAACTTCCACTCAATTGACATCTGAGATAGTGCCCCCTGAACCTTGTACTCAGGGTGGCAGGCTACTCCATTCCACCCTAGATATGCTTCTGAATAAGCAAACCCTTTGAAGGAAGTGTCTGCAAAGCCAGCCAGCTGTGTCCACTTTTTTGTAGCTATACTCAGTTTATATTGCCTTTTAAAGTGTGAACTGTAGGTGAGGAAGTTGCAAACTAAATTCTGACCCCAAACACTTTTCATAAAAAGGTAGTGCAAATCTTATCTTTACCTTATCAAACCATCCAAGTCTAACTAAGAAGTCATCATGACATCAAAGGTGAAAGCAATGAAAAGACATGTTTTAATTATGACAAAAAATGCAACTATTTCTTTTTCTTTCAGCTGCTCCTGTTAGGGTTCACCACAAGAGATCATCTGTTTCCATTTCTTCCTGTCCTCTGCATCTTGCTCTGTCACACCAATGACCTGCATGTCCTCTCTCACCATATCCATAAACTTTATCTTAGGCCTTCCTGTTTTCATCTTACCTGGCAGCTCCATCCTTAGCATCCTTCTCCCAATACACCCAGCATCCTTTTCAGTACATGTCCAAACTAACACAATCTCTCCTCTCTGGCTTTGTCTCCAAACTGTCCAACCTGAGCTGATCCTCTAATATACTCATTTCTAATGTCATCCATCCTCATCACACCCAATGCAAATCTTAACATCTTTAACTCTGCCACCTCCAGCTCTGACTCCTGTCTTTTTGTCAGTGCCACCGTCTCCAACCCATATAGCATAGCTGGTCTCACTACCATCTTGTAGACCCTCCCTTTCACTCTTACTGGTACCCGTCTCTCACAAATCACTGCTGACACTCTTCTCCATCCAGTCCACCCTGCCTGAACTCTCTTCTTCACCTCTCTTCCACACTCACCATTACTCTGAACTGTTGATCCCAAGTATTTAAACTCATCTAACTTCTCCACCTCTACTCCCTGCGTCCTCACCATTCCTCTATCCTCCCTCTCATTCACACGCATATATTCTGTCTTAGTCCTGCTGATCTTCATTCCTCTCCTTTCTAGAGCATATCTCCACCTCTCCAGGGTCTCCTTAACCTGTTCCCGACTCTAGCTACAAATCACAATGTCATCCGCAAACATCACTGTCCGCAAGGACTCCTGTCTGATCTCATCCCACCTCCACCCTGAGCGTATCTGCCACTCCCACCGCAGACCTCACCAATGTCACACTACCCACATACATATCCTGTACCACTCTTACATACTTCTCTGCCACGCCCAACTTCCTCATACAATACCACAGCTCCTCTCTAGGCACCCTGTCATGCACTTCCTCTAAGTCCATAAAGACACAATGCAACTCCTTCTGACTTTCTCTATACTTCTTCATCAACACCCTCAGAGCAAACATTGCATCTGTAGTGCTCTTTCCCAGCATGAAACCATACAGCTGCTCATTAACCATCACCTCCTTCTTAACCTAGCTTCTACTACTCTTTCCCAAAACTTCATGCTGTAGCTGATCAGTTTTATTCCTCTGTAGTTACTACAGCTCTGCACGTCACCCTTATTCTTAAAAATAATTAAAAAAAAAAATGCAACAAAAATATGAAAAAAATGTGTTATCAATAAATATGAAATTGATAACCTAACCTCAGTCCACAGCAAATGTCCATACCTTATATAACAACAGATATGATAGATACCACCACAAATAAAATAAAAATGTGTTTCACAAAATCAAAGTAGGTAAAAACCTAACTAAAATGCTATCAACCATATTAAACAAAATGCTAGCAAGTGGTTATGTCCCTGATATATGGTTACAGGCTGTAATGATACCAATTCCTAAGAGGAAGGGGTGGCATCAGAGACATATTATTTCAGACCCATTAGCCTGTGTAAAATCACTGAAGGAGCCATAGTGGAGGTTATCCAGAATGACACAGGGTCCTACTTCTATAAGATATGGAACAGTATGGGAATATTAAGGCAAGATCGTAAAACAAACAAAACTACACAAAACTAAAGTAGGAAGAGAACTGTTATATTTCCCAGTGCCCAGTGTTATATACATACATATGGTGGCTACCTTTCACTATGGCAAAAACTATACTGAAGCCACACCCCTTGTGCCACTCCAGCCCAGCCCTTCTCATTCCTTTTCTCTGCCCACTATACCCACCTCCATGTCCATTTTGTGACGTAAATGTGTATGTCACTGGGAGGCAGAATGTCTTCTTTTCACAGTCTTGGACATGCCCAAACCTGCATTAGCAATATGTCCTTTTAAAAATGTCAGTCTGAGTTGGAGTTTTAACAAACTCTGGCATTTAGTTTGTTTGTGTCTTTCGGCTTTTCCCGGTTAGGGGTCACCATAGCGGAACTCCGGTCCGCTAATGATTGGCAGTAGATTTTTTTTACGTACAGGGTTGCCAGCCCTGATGCATAGCCTTCACCGAAAATACGCCCATGCACGCATGTCTCCACACAGAAGACGCTCTAGCTGAGAATCGAATGGCACGTCTTGCTGTGAAGCGACTAAAAAGAATACTGGAGTTTGTACAGTGTTTTCTAACACATTGGATAAAAAATGGATAGGTGGCAACTTAAGTCAACCATAATTATATATTTTCCATTACAGGCTTCAGTGTGCCTCAACCTCAGTACTGCCCAGGGTCCTCTGTGCTACTGTTTGTTTAATATATAATTATATAATTAACAGGTCAGTTACTTGACAGTATAAACCTTTTCATCCCTTTGTGAAGTGCTTTACATTCCCTTGGAAGGCAGCCTGCCAAGGTGCTGGGAAATAAAGCAATTTTATTTTACTGCTCTTTGTGGTTTTAATTGTATTATCCTTTTCATGGTTACAGTGTTTTTCTACTTATTTATTTAGTTTTATTTACCCTTGTTGACTGGGTTAGTCCCACTATGCTATTGGCCTTTTTTAGGCGAGACCTGAAGTGGTATTTATACTGGGGAGGGGGGGGGGGTTGGCCAGGGGATTGGGGAACTTTCCCTACTCTTTTTGATAGTTGTCATTGGATCTTTTGCATCCACCAAAGCTATTGCTAACTCAGTTTAATGTCTCATCCAAAGGACAGCACACCCAGAAGTACACCATCCCTCTAATACTGTACTGCAGAGTCAGTAGCTTGAAAACTAATTCAAGTACCTGATGTGGGAATAGAACCCACACCCTTCTTATCTTCCATCACCAAAGGTAAGTATACTGCCTGCTGAGTCACTGACACAGCAATTATACTAGTAAGGCAAGTTCTTGCTTTCCACATCTTGTGGGAGTCTCTGAACAGGTAACAGTAAAATTTAATGAAAGACTGGCAAGTCATACCTCTTATCTTGACCTTGTTATAGTATTCAGTGCAATTTCACAGAGGAGTTAATGATAAATCTAAAAGCCTTAAATGCAAACCCATAAATAGTCCGTGGGTAAAACACTGGTTAACCACCATGATATAGGTCAGAATAGAAGTTGCCTGTGTATTCTTATGGGGTGTTATCAACAGAGTGCCACAACACTCTGTACTGTGGCTTTATTTTCAGACTATTCTTCTGAGGTATAAATGTGGGAACTGGATTCTGGATAACCAAATACGATGACTTTACTTCATAAGTGCTTTGAATTCTCCTGATTTGAACTATGGAGTCGGGACTCCTGTCACTACATTTTTCCCAGACAATTCATTTCTTACAGACATTTGCACTGATGATGCCTTTTCCATTCAGATTACTTTAGTGCACTTTGAATGTGCTGAGACAGTGAGGAAGTCTGCAAAGCTGACAGAAATGCATTGCCATACAGTAGATGGACATTCTCAATGCTGCAGGGATGCTGGTGTTGATGTTTTTTGAGCAATATATCAGTCTTTATGTATTTTGATTAAGTTTTTAATCTACTTCTCAGTGACAGGCCACCAAGTAAAACTTTAGGCAAGGGACTAAATTCATGATGTCCCCAAGAGTCTCACATGTACAGTATTTGGCACTATGGAATGTAGCTTGGCTAGAATTCAACTTTGAAGACACATAACAAGGTTCCTTTTCATGCAAACAACTGCTGTACATTAGCACCAAGAGTGAGATTTAGCATGTTATCATCTTTGTGTCATCAATGCCAAATGCTTGTGAAAACATTCCCGCCTTCCCTCTGCACAACACCATCAAAGGCAGCTCTGAAACAGCTGATGGGAAATACTCATCCAACAAATCCAGCATCATTGGTTCCTCTAGGTTTATTAATGGCAGCCATGACAATCCCTCAGCATTACCATGTCATGTTGCTTCCTAATATTCAGTGTCACAAAAAATGTACTTTCAAGACAAAGGACCATTGCTGTAACCAGTTTGCAGTTACCAGATACCTCTTTTCTCTGGATGAAGATGGCTAGCAATGTCTAGTGATAACTAACATTTTCTATGTAGTTAATGGATGAACTTTACTCTCCAGAGCAGGCTAAGGGTTTTTCATCTATCTGGGCATAGTGATATTCAGCTATAGTCATTGACCTTGAAGCAAAGGCAGCTACTCTCTGCATATCACTGCAGAGTCAGCAGCTTGAAAACTAATTCAAGTACCTGGACAATGTTAATACCATATCACAATATGAAGTATAATATGTTAACCTAACAGATAACAATAAATTAAAGTAAGTACTTCAGTTTATTTGATCATTTCACTCATCCCATTGGATGAGTGGTGTCATAGTCCAATGTCCATCTCCCTTCCTGCCTGGCTGTCAATAGCAGATTATAATAGACACACTTTGGCAGTTAGCTGGGGCCCACAACTGCAGGAGAGGTCCCATCACCAGCCATTAAGTACTTGTTTTTTTCTTGATTATCTAGAAATAAAATATGTCTCTTTCTCAAGTTTTTGTATTTTGAACCAGAATGGAAGAGCATTTCACAGAGCTTCCACTGCATGTGTGCTCATCAGAGTTATAAGAAGACAGGGAAATCAATAAATAGTGCTGCCCTGCTTACAGCCATCTTCTCCTGCTGCTGACTGGGTAACAAGAGAGTGCCAAGAAATAAGGGAAGTTTAAGGAAAAGTCATGGGGCTCTGTGTCCATTTGTTATCATTGGAGTAGAAGAGTGTACCAGTTTAACCTGTTTGTTTATTTATTTATACTAGTAATGACACTATAGTATGGCATGTAGAGTGCTAAAATCCTGAGTGTGCGGACCTTCAGATAAGATGGTAAAACAACAACCCCACTGCCTGAATTGCTGATATCTCTGGTGAATGTAAAAGATCCCATGGCACTTAATTTCACTGATACACTGGTCAAACGTCCCTAGTCAGTATAAATGTTCCTTTGTGTCTTCCCTGAAAGCAGGCCATACTTCTAAAGGAACTAACTCAGTCAACAAACATATAAGAAAAAATAAATAATTAAAATTAAAAGTACTAGAATGAATTACTGAATTGGGTGGGTTACAGTAAATCTACAGAGTCACTGGCAGATGGTAGCTCGTAACCACAGATAAAAGCAGAAAGCTGCTATCTGTTTCATCTGAGCAGATATTTTGTGAGATTACGTGTAGCCACAGATAACCTGTCTGATGCAACAGGCACTCTAGTCAGATGTATTTAACTCTTCAGCTCAGTTGCACAGACGAGATTGCACATTAATATGCATATATTTGACTCATTTCTCTGTCGTTGTTGTAGAACATCTGCATAAAAGCTGAATGTCTACCTAATCTTCCTTGTATGCTGGTTTGTGTCAGACAGTAAAATCACGTCTGTATCAGTACATTTGTATTGGTGCACAGTATTGCTATCTGGGAGACAAGCCACCAGGGAACACAAGGTATTCAGCAAAGGAAACCCTGTTGCATGGCTTTGTTTACCTAAAAAGATAATCAAACAAAGCAAATAACATTATCCAGTGAAAGATAACCTGTTGTACTGATATACCAGTATGTCTACAGTATTAAAAGGACAGGAATGAAAATGGAAACCAGAAATGTTTGTCTTGCATTAGGTAGGACTCGGACAGAGTAGACAACATGGCCTGCTATGTCCTTATCTGCAACAAACACCAAGTTGTTTTAGTCTTAACTGCATTTGGAATCGCTAAGCCTCAATTATCAGTTGTGAACTACCTTATGCTATTATACTGCTGTTTCCTTACACTAAGCAACAGGTCTTTAAATCGGATGTAATACACATTGAGCATAAAACAGTTTGTGCTGTTGTACTGAACATGAAATAATTCATAAACCATCAATACTGTGCATGATAGGTTCATAGGTTCATAGGTTCATACTAGGCTATCTACCCGAGGGCTTTTACAAGCCTAGCCCAAGTACTACAATGTACAAGTAACCCCATCGTATGATCACCAGTACAAGTAGCCTCTTATACAGTTGTAGACTAGACACTCATGTAACCCCATCGTATGATCACCAGTACAAGTAGCCTCTTATACAGTTGTAGACTAGACACTCATGTAACCCCATCGTATGATCACCAGTACAAGTAGCCTCTTATACAGTTGTAGACTAGCCACTCATGTAACCCCATCGTATGATCACCAGTACAAGTAGCCTCTTATACAGTTGTAGACTAGCCACTCATGTAACCCCATCGTATGATCACCAGTACAAGTAGCCTCTTATACAGTTGTAGACTAGCCACTCATGTAACCCCATCGTATGATCACCAGTACAAGTAGCCTCTTATACAGTTGTAGACTAGCCACTCATGTAACCCCATCGTATGATCACCAGTACAAGTAGCCTCTTATACAGTTGTAGACTAGCCACTCATGTAACCCCATCATATGATCACCAGTACAAGTAGCCTCTTATACAGTTGTAGACTAGACACTCATGTAACCCCATCGTATGATCACCAGTACAAGTAGCCTCTTATACAGTTGTAGACTAGACACTCATGTAACCCCATCGTATGATCACCAGTACAAGTAGCCTCTTATACAGTTGTAGACTAGACACTCATGTAACCCCATCGTATGATCACCAGTACAAGTAGCCTCTTATACAGTTGTAGACTAGACACTCATGTAACCCCATCGTATGATCACCAGTACAAGTAGCCTCTTATACAGTTGTAGACTAGACACTCATGTAACCCCATCATATGATCACCAGTACAAGTAGCCTCTTATACAGTTGTAGACTAGCCACTTATCTTTTACTTCTAAGCATTTGGTTTCCACTAGCCTTTTCCTTAAAAATGCAAATCATAGGAAAATGCAGATTTTGGCATTGATCATGCAAGTTTCCAGCAGGACACTGTGTTCAATCTCTGCCTCTTCTTTCACCTCCCCTTACACTGAAAGCCAACTGTTGTAAAATCTTGGAAAGCCACCAGAAATAACTGCATGGTAACCACATCACAGTGAAAAAATAATCAGTTCTGCTGACAACTTTGCACTGTAACTGCAGACAAGCTACTTTGTGCATGTTTGTTTAGGATTTACGACATTAGCGGACCAGAGTTCCGCTGTGGCGACCCCTAACTGGGAAAAGCCGAAAGACACAACAACTACAACAACAACTAGGAAATAATTTTTATTGTTATAAAGGTCATTAAGAATTGCTTTCTTCCTAGACAATACTGGCACGTAACAAATCAGATCCTTCTATTTTCTAAGCCCTTTGCAGAAAGAGCCCTTAGGATTACTTATCTCAGTAGCCACTGTCACATGACTGAATAATACATATTCCTTCAGTTTACTTGCCAAGTCTTCCTTCTTTTCAGTACATGATACATAAATGGCAATTTTTATATTGCTACTGAAACCTCAGCGGAGGCACTCTCCAACACAGTGCTATGGCCGATAGAATGAACAACAATTTCTCATATACCTGGAAAGGGAATGTCAAATTCTGTAGCTAGGTAAACAATACTAAGCACAGGTAACAAAAATAAAACAAAAATGTAATACTATACTGGGCACATGTAATGACAACAATAAAGGAGTACGGCACACAGCTTGAGAGCAAATGATCTACGAAGCAGCTGCGTGATGTTGCATTTTTCGCACGCATGTGTGTGTGTGTATACATCTTTATCTGTGTGTGTGTGTGTGTGTGTGTGTGTGTGTGTGTGTGTGTGTGTGTGTGTGTGTGTGTGTGTGTGTGTGTGTGAGACGGAAGGGCTACATTATGTTAAATAATTATATCAGTTATGAAGTTACTTGACCTTGTACACAAAAATCACTGAGGCATTTATACACAACACTGCATTCATGTTTGTAAAATGTAAATGGTCAGCTGACAGAAATATGAAAGAATTTCAAAAGTGTGACCTATAGTTTTGAGAGAAGATAAAACAAAAATGTAATTAGGCACAACTGCAAGAGATTATCAGTGTCTGCACTCCTCTTCACTTTCTTTTTATGCTGTGGCACTGGCTTGGGATTATGTGAGAGACCCTTCTGCAGATCCCTGCACTATGTGCTCTTATCTACCATCACTGTTTAACACACACGGCAGGCTTGGAGTGTCTCCTTCTGGCATGCTTGGGTAGCTGGGGAAACTACTGTCTCTTTTACTATTGCTTTTCATGATACCCTTTCCCCACTCAGTACATGCAATGTCAGTGAGGGCCTTCTTTGTAAAGTGGCAGGCACATAATCACTCTAATGGCTTGCATTTCTTTGGCATGAAATCCATGACCTATGTTTGGTACCAGTGAGCAAGGTGCTTCCATTTTACAACACAGGATTTATTTATGAAAGCGCTCTTACCCTCAGTAACAACAGCACTCAATGCTTGTAAGAAGTAAGTGTCGATATATAGAATGGATGAATAAAACAGGCATAAAAATAGAGGCAATTAAAACTGAAAAACAAAGTTGTACCTTTTCCTGTGAAAGGCCAAGGGAAAGCACTAAGGGGTTTGCTATGAAACTTGTAGCAGAAATGAAAATGAGCGTTTTCCAGGACAGACAGAAAATATACAGATTAGACACACACTAACCTCTTCAACCTCTTTTAATGGTACCATGTGTATTATGTAAAATTATGTAAAACATGAGAAGACATATAGGACTGTCTTATCCCTTAAGCATGGATAAAACATTGCCAGCACTGTTTTGGTTGTGATCTTTGTGTATTTGCTTTCTGTTTGTGTTTACATCTTTCACCCCAACTTTCATTGCTTACAGGCAGAACCTACCATCCTTTCATCTCCAAACTGGTCTGTTCATTTCCCATACTACTCATCTGTAACCCCCTATGTAACTCAGTGGGGTTGGGTCCTATTAAAGGAAGACCCTTTGTATTCTAGAGACAGCTGACTAAAAACTGGAAGATGATAAGTGTTCACATCCAAATTTGCTGAAATTCTGGGATTTTTGTGGTTTTATGTCCATTTCCTCTGGTTCAATAAACATTTTATGCAATGTACTCAGCTTATGCATTACATGTTCCCAGGTTCAAATGTACTAGTCTAATGACTACTATGGCCTTGTTAAGACTTGCCACATATCCCAGATCTCTAACAACTTCTGTTACCCTTGATAAGTGTAAGCAAGGGCTTGGAAAATGAAACATTTACAAGTGGGGCATGGGAATGAACCATTTACATGCTGCCTGTCTCCATTAGAGACAGGTGCCAAACCAAGGATGAATTTCCTGTGCCCCATCCAATTGTCCAAGTTACACTTGAATTGGGTTAGGGAGGAACTCTGCTTCACATGGCTTGGGAACCTGTTCCAGAGAAGGGGTAGTCTCTGAGATATATACCTGTCTTTCTAGAATGTCCTATTTATATCACAGGCAAGGTTAAAAGTCTTTAGAATGGGTAATTCTAGTGCTGTTTGTTTTGCAGATATTTAGGAGGTCCATAACACTGGGGTCCGATAATGTCAAGTATGCCATGCACAGATCATCCCTCAACACCCTGCAGGAGATAGAATATGGTCTGCATAGGACATGTTACTTATGCCCTGTATTCTTTTAATGAGGAACCACTGTGTATGTTCCAATTGCCGGATGTGCCTGGTTAGCTACATACCAAAAGGGGAACTGTACTCAATTATAGGTCTGATGAATGCTGAATACAGTGGAACAATGACCTCCTTGGGCCTAGATGCCATACCTTTGTTTATATGTTGCACAACATAGAATGATTTCTTTACTACTGGAGGCGTGATGGCCAAATGCTAAATTACTGTCTATGCGTGTCTCCAGGTCCTTGACTACTAGATTGACTCTTAGGAATGTGTTGTCAATATGATAGTTACCAGGGGTGGATGACTTCCCAAAGGATACTAGTATGCATTTCTTTACATTTAGTTTTAGTCCATGGCACTGACATAAGTTATTCCTGGAAAACATTAGTGTCGATGGAAAATTTTGTGACTGCTCCTAATTTACAATCTGCTGTAGATTTGGTCAGTCAGACGACCTTGATGTTGACCATGACTTCAAAGAAGCAGGTGCCAAAAAGGAATGGCCCCAGGACTGATCCCTGAGGGACTCCACTTGTGACTGGCCTCTTTGTAGAGGTGGACTCCCCAATTCTAATTTCCTGAGTCCTGTCTGTGAGACATCTGGCTATCCACTAGATGACATAAGGGTTTATACCTAACCTCTTGAGTTTGTCAACAATGTTTGAGAGGGAAATTGTGTCAAATGCCTTGGCCAGGTCAAGGTAGGCAATGTGAACTATTCTGTCTTCATCCATTGATTTGGTGACCTTCTCAAAAAAGTCCACCAGGTTGAGTATATATGACCTGCCCTATTTCATTATTGAAAATTTCCAAGATAATTTTTTTCCATGGCTTTGCATTTGAGACTAGAGAAACTTATGGGTCTGTAGTTTCCAGGATAAATAGATGGCCCATCTTTGTGCAGAGGGATTACGGTTGATGTTTTCAATCCATGAGCCACGATGCCCGTTTGCAAGCTAAAGTTAAATACTGATTCCAAAGGGTCTGATAGGTCATGTTTCATACTATTTAGAAGGCAGCCTATCATATCTTCTGGGCCCATTGATGCAAAGTTCTTAACCTTAGAGAAAGTATTGAGGATCTGTTCCCTAGTCATAGTAGGAGAAGTTATATTTGATGGTATTTCTTGAGTTAGAGCTGATTTTGTTTGCCAGTAGGTTTGCTAGATCTTCTGGCTCAGTATAGGTGACTTCATAACAATGAGCTCTGCACATAATTGTGTATTGTCTTTGAAGTTGTGGACATAGCTTAAGAATGCCTTGTAGTTGTCCTTGCACTGAGAAACCAAATTTACCTTAAATTTGTCTTTAGTAGACGTTATATGTCCTCGGAGTCATTTGTTTAGTGTGATTAGACAGCTTTTATCCTGCCAGGTGCAACAACTCCTAATTGTTACCATGATTTTCTTTCTTCTGTTATACAACCTATTGGTGTTGTGATTCCACCAGGATAACTTGTTTTTCAATGTTAGTTCTGTACTTTTTTCTGGTGGGTACAGCTGCCTCTATGCTGCTATTAACATGCCTGTATGGGCTTCAGTGAACAGTTCCACATAGGCAGCAATGTTCTCAGGGTTTGGGGGTCTTGAAATTTTGACAGGTTATCATGTAATAAGAAGTGTGAATGCCTGTATAGTATAAAATGTACTGACCCATGTTCCCTGTTGCTGGCCCATCATATTTTTAAAGAGAACTGGTGTCTACTTACTGTTAAATGTTAAAGAAATAATCTGAAAAGTCATTGAGCAGCGCTAGCCCATGAACAGGACAATTGCCCCCCTACAATTTCTGTGTTAGAGGAATATGAATCACTTCTGAGCTTTGGCTTCCTCCATAAGAATGTTTGTTTGTCTTTTTGGCTTTTCCCAGTTAGGGGTCGCCACAGCAGAACTCCGGTCCGCTAATGATTGGCAGTCGATTTTTATGGTGCCGAGTTGCCAGCCCAACGCTCAACCTTCAGGGAAGGTACGCCCATTCACACATGTCTTTCAGAGGCCACTCGACCACGGGGAGGACATGCAGACTCCACATAGAAGGCACTCCAGCCAAGAATCGAACAGGAGAACCTCTTGCTGTGAGGCAACAATGCTACTGCTGTACCACAGGCAAATCCTGACTATTATATGGCATGAGCTTAGGATGGACATTAGTCTGGAGTAAATCTGGAACCAAAACTCAGGAACAAAGTTCACATATTATACATGAACAAAATCATGCAGCTTTCACTCATCAGCCCATTATTAATTATCTTCTCTTTTTGAAGTGCAATTTGAATGCAAAGATTTTAAATGTTACACTGATTCAGTTGCAAACTGTTTTTATACACAAACATGATTTTACTGAAGTCCTCTGTTAATACAGTGTTTTGGTCTACTTAGATTTGTCTTAATATTTATATTTTATTTTATTCATATGCCTATCAAAATCTGATTCCATCTCTGTAATACCCTGATGTAATGCCCCGAGACATCACATACAAATACTGTTCATGTTTGGGACTTGTTTTGCCATTTTGAATACTGTGTCAGTTCCATATTCTCGGGTATGATAGCATGAAAACTGGCTATGAGGTGATTTGCTTTATTAGTACTATTTCTTTTTTAGAAATAAGGGTTGTTGTTTGTCTTTTCGGCTTTTCCCGGTTAGGGGTCGCCACAGTGGAACTCCGGTCCGCTAATGATTGGCAGTAGATTTTTATGGTGGTAAATGTATAAAAACACAAACGTATTGTTTAACATGCTTGAAAGAATGTTTTCCCAGTGACAAATAAGAGAAATGCAACAGAAAACTACAATTAAGAAAATTTCTCAGAGCTACTTGAAATTTTACAAATTTTCATAAAAAAAGACTGCCACTAAGAGGGAGTATGTAAGAGGAGGAAACCATATAAAATAACAATTATGTTATGAAATATTGAAAACACATAAGAGAGTAAATCACAAATCATAGAAAAATAAGAAAGAATGACAAAAACACTGAAATACTCATACGGCTGTGTGAAGATAGGTGAAGGCTGCCAGCCTAGCCAGATAAAATTTTGTAGATAATTTTGTCATTTGTAAAGATTAATGTAAGCCACAGGCTTGTTCTTTTAAATGTGAAAAGACTGCATTGGATATTGAACTGAAAAAATGTAACAACAGTGCACTCTAGCCAGACAGAATTTTGTAGATAATTCTGTCATTTGTAAATATTACTGTAAGCCACAGGCTTGTTCTCTTAAATGTGAAAAGACTGCATTGGATATTGAACTGCAAAAATGTAACAACAGTGCACTCTGCTGTAAGAAAGCTAAGTCAAGCATTTTATGACTGCCTTTGATGTCAAAATTTGCTGCCGATATGTCTAGAGGGAGGCATCCTGCCTATTGTTTTAAGACCAGAGTAAATGGCTAGAATTTGCATGTATAAATGTCCTTTATTGCTCTGGTTTCTGACCAGGTGTAAAGCATGCAAATGTAGTTTCTGATGTCATGTGCAGCAGCTCTGTGTTATCAATTTAAAGAGAGAGAATCAGAGAGCACTGAACATTTTGTCTTGAGAAATCCAACATCACCAGCACTGCTTTGCTCTCTTTTTTAAGTTATTTAGATCTGTGTTTTCTCTTAGAAATAGCTAGGAATTAGGAAGACTAGACTACGTGTTTTCTGTATTGATGTCAGAACTTTTCTACGGTATTATTTTAAGTATTTCTCTGTGATCTCTGAACTCTTGACTAGCACTGTGTAGTAAGAAGTATTGTCTTGTGTTTTTATTATTTATTATTAAATATTTTTAATCCTTTCAACTGTGGCTGTTTTATGTAGAGTTAATTTAAGCTCTAGAGTACATTGCACGTATATAGTAATACTGTACCAAGTCACTCTAATAAGCCTTGACTGTTCAGTCACACTTACCATTTGGATAATAATATTGCACAGTAATAATTGGACACCCTTTCAGAAGGGTCTTTGAGTAGCTGATATTAGTGGGTGGTGGCAGCTGGTACTACTTTTTAGACTGGGCAGAAAAGGGGCACAGCTGGAGAACCTGTGCCAGCCTTCCCCAGGAGTGTCTGTGAGGTTATATAAACTCTTATCTCAAAGTGTGTGTGTGTCAGCTACTTGGGCTGGGACACGAAGCACTGGTTGGACAGAGAAGGTGCTGGAAGCTTTAGCTTGCCCACTAGGCTGAGATTTGGACGCAATAGCTGTGCCAGTGGGGAGTCTTATTGGGGACCTGGAGAGAAAGGGAGCAACCAGACCCAGACTGACTGTGATCTCTGTGTTCTCTTAAGGGAAATTGTACTTTACTGTGTGTGTATTTGTTATCCTTTTCCAATATGGATGCCCCTCACTGGTGTTAGTGGTGAGGATTGAGGCTCCTTGATTGCTGGGCCAGTGCACGGGGGTCGCACGCTGAATCCCAAAACATTGAATACATCTCTCCCACTAAAAAAAGCTTTGTATCAGTAAATTTTAACTACAAAACTGAGACTGAGTGTTGCCTTGGTAGTGATATTGTGAGGGAAAGGGTTTTTAGTAATATAATGTATAGTTAGAGTTAGAGGCATAAGTATTGTTAGGATTATGGCTAGGGTTATCACACCTGAGTAAGGTGGGCAGGGTGGCTTTCCTTACCTAACACCTTACTCATGTCTGCTAACCCTAACCATAACTCTAATCCTACCCCTAACCCAATAGATTATGCTACTAAATAACCTTTCCCTAACAGTGTCACTACACAAGACAAAAGAATACAGAACACCATCAACACAAAACATACATAACACTGACTCTGTCCCCTTACCTGACCCTTACTCTACACGAAACCTGTGAACATCTGGATATTCATAACAACTGCTATAACACAGTCTTGCACCTCTTGAAAATCACCACTTTTTCATTCAATCTTTAATTTTCCTGCACACTCCTACTTACCTAAACGATATAAAACTAAATTCAGTCATATGTGATTAACTCAAATGAGCATTCACTCATTTCTGCCTTCTCTCTTTTTACACCCCCCCAAAAAATTTCTACCATATGTGCATTTGGCCATTTGAATTACACCCAAAATAATAGTAGAAAGCAATAAAATGTTAAGAATTAAAACAGAAAAAATGCAAAATATGTCTGAAGGAACTGCTAGCCTGACAACTTTTGAAAAAGACTATAACACACAAAATATAACCTCACATTGGAAGAAATTGTTCAGTAGATTTCAATCCTATGCAGAAGCAGCAAACAAAAGTAATATGGTGAGATTTCAAAAGGGTTTGTCTCAGATAAGTTCTGCCCTGATTCCAAAAGACTTGCTCTCAGAGAAAATGACTTCCTTCCATGTACAGCTTCTCTATAAACAGGCATACACTGGGGCGCCATATTCCAGCAGATCTGCTCTCAGTGTAAGTGGTCACTTACACTGAGAAGAAGTCTTTTGGAACAGGGCCCATAGAGCAACTTTACTGTTAAACATGGCAGCAGAACATGTAAATGATATACGTGAAGTGCAGAACTAAGAGGCAGATTTCAAAATGCGCTAGACAAGTTAAACAGCCAATAAAAATGTAAAATATGAAATATAAAAATTCAGAAGTACCACACAAAAAAGAGACAAGTTCACAATGTGGAAGAGGACACTAGCTAGGGGACTGAATTTATAAATATTAGCATAAATCCAGATAGCAGTGACAGATTAAAGAGGAATGCACTGGTTGAGTCAAATATAATCATAGAAACATTGCTTGACTGTGCCACTTCCCCTAACTTTTCAGAAAAGAAGGCAAAGAAGAGTGAGGGATATAAAGAGAAAGAACTCAATAAAAAGAATCAAAGAGAAGAGATAATTAATAATCGAAAATACAGAGTAATCTATCAGAAGCAGACAGAACATGATGTTTAAATGCAGAGAAAAGAGAAAGTAAAACAAAACAGTGTAAATACTGTAGTGTACAGTGCAATAGTAAGCGAGATGCCAGAAAGGCATCAAGGGTCATTATTGTATATGTCCGTACATCGTTATCAGATACTGAAAGAATATGTAACTCAGTGAAGAAGGACATTTTACATATTCACTCAGCATATATGCATTTTATATTTGTTATCTTTGTAAAGGTTTCAGATTAATCAGAAATCACAAACATCTGTAGACAATATTCAATAATTGCAAATCAAAGCCCCACTTAGAATCGTGAAGTGATTGTTCAGTCTATAACTACACCAGTTTGTAGTAACATGCAAATAACGAAATTATTTCTCAAGGAATCATGTAAATTCAGCTGAAAAGGAAACTAAAACATCAAGCTAACTGATGAGTAAGTGAACATACTTGCTGAATATTCTGTGGCTGGAGCATTACCAATCAAAGACACTGACGGTGAAACTGAAAAAGACACTGTCTTACAAAATGTAAAGGGATACTAGGGATACTGCAGTAGATACAAGTAGAGAATGAATGTCCTAATGTGGAAATATTAAAAAGAAAATACAAAGCAGAATCAACAGCTCAGAGAGAAGCAAAAGATACTTAAAAACTGTGCTACAAGCTTATCAAACTAAAGGAATTCCAGAAAAATATTACAGCCGTAACACGTTATAAGCAGGGAGGAACTCTGAAAACAAAGCAATTGTAAGACAGATTTTTTTTTTCAAATGTAGACAAGAAATGTTGAATAGGCAAGTGGGGGCTAGAATTTACTCCATCAAATTAGCAAAGAAACCAATGTATTAGAAACAAATAAAAGTAATAGAATGGGAAGAGGCTAATAAGACATTTAGATTGCTAGCTAGAGATTGCCTTCCATATCAGGGATTAATATTAGAGTATAGAAAAAGAGAAATTGATATGGGAATCCTAAATGAAAGACCTGCATCATTTGAGTTTTTAAATGAATCTAGAAAAAAAGCTGCTGTTAAAAAAGTGATAATTAAGAGGGTGTATAAAATATTGCACCATAACTATAGGATTCAATCAGAGAAGTTCAGAAAACATTGAGAAGAGAAACTGGATAAACAACTGACAAGGAAACAATGGGAGGACATATATATATATATATATATATATATATATATATATATATATATGGTTCCCAAATATGCAACAAAATCCTAAAGATTTTGCATTTTTGCCAGTAAGTGTTTGCATATACACCTTTACACACTAAGCAGACTCCAAAGAACTTTTCCTCTGGTAGAAGGCAAATGTTGGAGGTGTAATGGGGAAGAAAGAGGTACATGGCAGCATATGTTCTCAAAGTGAAATGAGTTGGCAGACTTCAAATATTCCCTACAGACTACTCTGTATGGAATACTGAGCAAGCAAATGAGTGCAACTAAGGAAATATTTTTTTTGAGCTGGGATACAGGATCTCAAAAAAGCTGCAAAAAAGCAATAACTAGAAAATGGAAATCCAAATCTAAAACAACTATACTTGAAGTTGTGAACATTGGAACTGAGATGAACAGGAAGTGGGATCTTTAGAGAAGGGTAGGAATAAATTACATAGAAAAAATGTAAATTGTGGGAAAAATACATGCAGAAAATGTTTTGTAAGAGGAATAAGGTTTAAAAGAAGGCTGGAATTGAACAATGTATGTAATGTTGCTTTGATTATATGGTATAGAACAATATGTGTAATGTATAATGTTTATAAATGTGAAATTGTTAATATAGTTAGATTACTTTTACATGAATGCAAGTTTGTCTGTGTCATAAGGGATAATTCAATAAAGGTGCTTTCAAAATAATAACAATTATGATGAAAAGAGGTACTGCCAGCACAGCTATCTGGAAATTTGTAAATAATTATATGTCATTTGTGAATATCAAACAGATTTATACAAGATGCTTGTGTTACAAATATATTAGAACTGTATGTCATACAAGATGCTGGTGTTACAAATGTATTAGAACTGTATGTCATGTGTAGAGCAAACTGATATGTACAGACATTTGTGTTGACAAGGTATATGTAAAGTGCTTGTGTTTGAAATGTAACCACAGTATGCCCTACTGGAGATAACAAAATTGTACATGCACTATTGTAACTGTTTAAATGTATATGCTGCAATAGAGGAAACTGGAGGGTTAACCTCAGTCCAGCAAACATTAGAAAAAGAACTGAAATTAAATCACTTATAGGCTAGGCCATAAATGTGTTATCTCACAGGTTTCAAGGCAGTCAGAAACACAAAATTTGTACTAGGAAGCTTTCTATATTGTCTTTGGGGTGATCTAACCGCCATTCAGGAAGAGTGGAAGTGTGTATTCGTTTTACAACTTCCAGAAGTGCAACAGATCTGAGCAAAACCCTTCTGTGTGTATTTTTAAAGGTAGATGCTAAGTCCTGCCAGCTTCCCGCAATGTAGGTTTTGCATGGGAACTTGACGTCAGATGACCAGAAATTATGTCATTCTGCAAGCTACTCCAGGAGTAATATTTTAGATATTATTTTGAGAAGTCTGTAAGTGAAACTGAGCATTCTGTATATTGTCTTGGGCTTGACAACAAGAAGGACCATTCACCACATCATCTGCTTTGCTCTATTAAAGGAAAACTCCAGACTCCAACCCACTTAAACTCAAACGTTAGTTTTCTTTTATTCTTGTAAAATCAGCCTAACCACCTGCTATTACAGAAATGCACTAAAAAGTTTTTCAGTCCTATATTGCTCCCCTTCCTAAGCATAGGGAAGGGAGTCCTATCCCCCGTTCTTTTGTATCATATCCTTTCAGGTGGAATATTTCTCCACCTTTGTGATGTACCTTTGACACAGTCAAATCAGTAGGTCCCTGTCCTGATGTTCCACCCACACTGTGACACAGACATTATCAAGGGTGGCCCAGTTAACAGCTGCTATAAATTATTGCACACGCTGTTGTGAACTGTATTATGACCACTGTTTCCTTCTGGACTGAAAACATTATCAGAGCCAGTATTTCCTTTAGTGAAACTGCAGCCAAAGTGCTTGAAAACTAACATCACATGAACTAACTGTTTTGATAAGTTGATTGCATAATGTTTTACTGCATACATATCTTTGCCTGCAGTTATACCGTACGTGTAGCTGAATTTTTTTTTTAAGTATTACTGCAATCGGTCTCATACCTCTCAACCTCATAGAGCAAGAAATCTGGAAAAAAGCCTCAAAAATAGGGGCATTGTTTAAATACTGCTCTTACAAACTTAGAAAGTTACAAAAACAACACCAGAAAGTCAACGTATCAAACTGAAACTTAGAAAGTTTATAGAATAACAGTTTTTGCATTGGCATGGGTTTTCTGTAGGTTACGAAATGTAAATTTCAAATGTCAGCCATTATTTTCTAACTTCAGTCTTTAATCATTTGCCCCCTATTTGCCAGAAAACCACAATTTTTTGAAAAAGGGAGCAAAAATATGAGCCATAAATCAGGACATTCCTGCGAAAATCTGTACAGTTGAGAGTATGGTGGGCATGCTCTGGTGTGTGTATGTATGTGTATGAGTGGGTTTCTTGTGCTGCTTGCATGTGGGTTAGTGAATGCATGCATGAAAGCAGAATGTGTGTGCGTGTCAATGCAGAAGGTGTGTGTATGAGAGGGTTAATGATGTATGAGAGAATGAACAGTGAGTGTGTGAAAGCAGAATGTGTGTGTGTGTGAATGCAGAAGAGACTGTTTAAGCGTGTGTATGAGAGAGCGTTAGCGATGCATGAGAGAATGAACAGTGGGTGTGTGAAAGCGGAATGTCTGTGTGTGTGTGTGTGTGTGTGTGTGTGTGTGTGTGTGTGTGTGTGTGTGTGTGTGTGTGTGAATGCAGAACTGACTGTGTAAGCATGTATATGAGAGAGTTAGTGATGAATGTCTGAGTGTGTAAATGCAGAAGAGACAGTGTGTATGACATAGAGTTGTTGATGCATGAGAGAATGAAGAATGCATGTGTGAAAGCAGAATGTGTGTGTGTGACTGCAGAACAGACTGTGCCTGTGAGTGTATGAGAGAGAGTTACCGATGCATGAGAGAATGAACAGTGCATGTGTGAAAGCAAAATGTCTGTGTGTGTGAATGCTGAAGAGACTTTGTATGAGTGTGTATGAGAGATTGGGGTATGTGTCATGCATCTGGCCATCTGGTTTGTGTGCCAGAAAAAGGAACATCAATTTTTTTTTTTTTCGTTTAACGAAAGAGCTGGGGGATATAGATCTAACTGCTAAAAATAACTGAAGTCTCATACCACATCTGCACACCATGACTGCCCAAAACCACTGATGTCTTCCTACAATGGCATTAGCTGGTTTCAAACAGCTGTATGGCTAGTGACTCTAGGCAGACTTAATAAGTGTCTTCTGGCCAAATATTCCAGCATGTCCTTGATGCACATAGAAATTGTGCAGTATCCTGGCCTGAAAACATACTGACCAAGAGTAAATATACTAGAGCAATTCAGGTACTCTGTTTTTATGAATTTTGCAAATAATCTACCCAAGTATCTTAAAAAGTGATATAAGCTGTGAGACAGACAGGCCGACAGACAGATGAGACTAGTCAGAAGTATTTAGGAACCCAATCTATGACTTCAGACTTGTGCCAAAACAGGACCTGCTTTGCATCAAGGGGATGGAAAGCAAGATCTGCCTGTCCACTGGTAATAAAAATCTGGCATGTGGGTCACAGATGAAGAGATTATTCTTTAGACATGGGGCATTCAGACTTCTGTGGACATGGTAAGCATAAATGCTTGGTGGCTTGAGTATAAGTCAAAGAGGAGGGGAAGGACATAAGGATCAGAATCACTCCTGAGCTGAACTGTGCTTTATACAATAAGAATGGGCAGAGACACTGACCAACACAATGCTGGTTAGTATAAAGGAATGACAGAACTGAGTGGCAGAATTCCAGAAATAATGAGGCCATCCTTTCAATATAAGTGTCATAGCCAAAGTACTGTGTCCAGTTCTGGTAGCCATACAGAGGAACCAGAATGAGGAAGGTAGATTTAATTTAATGCAGATTTATGAAAATAATGAACAAAGTGAAAGAGACCCAGGCAGAAGGCACTGCATACACTAAAAGAGAGACTAAAAGGATGTAACATACACAGGAGAAGGGTATCTCTGACTGGGAAGGAAGAGACAGATCTGAGAACATATCAATTCTTGGAGAGCATGGATTAGCTCTGAAAAGCTTCATTTGACAGAGATGTACAGTGTACAAAATAATGGGGCCACAATGGCTGTTCAAAAATACCTGGGCTAGAGCAGAAACCAGTGGGCAGGGGTATGCTGCCTAGGGGCTATCTACAACACTCAAGTAGACTGAGTTAACCATAGGTCTTTCTATGTTATAGTCTTATGTATGCAGTTTGAATTATTGTTCATATATATAACACCAGCATTCTTAAAAAATGCAGGAACAATTATGAAATAAAGTCAGTGGTGAATCAGAATGCAGACAAGAAAATGTAAATAAGTGTACCCCATTTCAGTGCTTTGATAAGAAGAAATTAGAATCTGCTACATCGCCAGCTTTTACTTATCTGTTGAACTTTATAATCCTAGCTGATATGTTGGCTTTAAACTGGGTGATTCTGTGGAATGAAGTCAATCACCTTTCATAGGAGGTTACTAGGCTAATGGTCCTATGGCCCTTACAAGCCTAGTGAAGTTCAACCCTTGTTCCCTTCAGGGTCTAGGGATATGGTCTATGTTATAAGCAGATCTAAATCAGCACTGACTGGCCCTATCCAAGAGGGACACAGGTAAAACCACTGGGGCGAATTTCCAGTTTCCCATCCAGTCGTCCAAGTTACGCTTAAAAAGGGTTAACAAGGGGCTCTATTTAACCTATACTGGAAGTTTAATCCAGAGGTCAGAGAACTTCTGGGAGACATATCTGTCTCTCCAGCAAGTCTTGTTGATGTCACATGCTAGGTTAAGGTCCCTAGAGCAAGTAAATTGTGTACCATTTGACTTATGAATGTGCAGCATTTCCATTAAGGCAGAATCAGAGGTTACTCTGTATGCAAGGCACAAGTAGCCTCTGAGTAGTCTATATGATACAGAGTATAGTAACAGTGATTTCAGTCTGTCCACATAAGACGTGCTGAAGACCCTGAATTTTCTTTGTGAGGAACCTTTGAGGTCTCTCCAGTTGCTGCAGGTGCCTGTTTAAGTTGCTGCAGGTGCCTGTTTAAGTACACACCAAAGGAAGCATTGCACTATATTATTGGCCTGATGAGAGAAGAGTATAAGGGGGTTATAACCTCCTTTGTTCTACAAGCTATGCCCTTGCTTATGAGGTGAGCAAAGTAGAAGGTCTTCCTTACCAAAGTGGAAACATGAAACATGGTGATCAAACGTAAGGTTGCTGTCAACCTGTGTGCCCAAATCTCTCACCACTGATTTAGAGCTTAGGGTGTTGTTATTAATACAGTAATCTGCATGGACATCATCTTTGCCAAAGGGGATGATAATGCATTTTTTTTCATTGAATTTAAGATCATGACTTTGGCACCAATCATTGTTTTGTGTAAGTCCTTCTTGTAAAATGTTGACATCATTTGGGGATTTGCCTGTACTTCTGAAAAGTAGATTCCAAACAATAGTGGCCCTTTATCAGCAGTTACTCAAGTGCTGAGGTACTGTGCAGGGGATGTAGGACAGAAAGGGGACAACAAGCTATACCACAGAGACAGGTTTACAAGCTCATTGGTTCACTTGTTAAGCTCATGTTGTATCTTCTTCTTCTTTTGGCTGCTCCCATTAGGGGTGGCCACAGCAGATCATCTGTTTCCATTTCTTCCTGTCCTCTGCATCTTGCTCTCTCACACCAACCACCTGCATGTCCTCTCTCAACACATCCATAAAGCTTATCTTAGGCCTTTCTCTTTTCCGGTAAACTGGCAGCTTCATCCTTAGCATCTTTTTCCCAATATACTCAGCATCCCTCCTCAGCACATGTCCAAACCAATGTAATCTTGCCTCTCTGGCTTTGTCTCTAAACTTTCCAGCCAGGGCTGACCCTCTAATATACTTATTCCTAATCTTGTCCATCCTCATCACACCCAGTGCAAATCTTAACATCTTTAACTCTGCCACGTCCAGCTCTAACTCCTGCCTTTTTGTCAATGCCACTGTCTCCAACCCATATAACAGAGCTGGTCTCACTACCCTCTTACTGGTACTCGTCTGTCACAAATCACTCCTGACACTCTTCTCCAACCACTCCATCCTGCATGTACTCTCTTCTTCACCTCTCTTCCACACTCACCATTACTCTGAACTGTTTATCCCAAGTATTTAAACTCATCCACCTTCGCCACCTCTACTCCCTGCATCCTCACCATTCCTCTATCCTCCCTCTCATTCACACACATATATTCTGTTTTAGTCCTGCTGACCTTCATTCCTCTTCTCTCTAGAGCATATCTCCACCTCTCCAGGGTCTCCTCCACCTGTTCCCTACTCTCACTACAGATCACAATGTCATCTGCAAACATCATAGTCCATGGGGACTCCTGTCTCATCTCATCTGTCAACCTGTCCATCACCATTGCAAATAAGAAAGGGCTCAGAGCTGATCCTTGATGTAATCCCACCTCCAACTTAAATGCATCCATCACTCCCACTGCAGACCTCACTGCTGTCACACTACCCTTGTGCATATCCTGTACCACTCTTACATACTTCTCTGACACTCCCGACTTCCTCATACAATACCGCAAATCCTCTCTAGGCACCCTGTCATATGCTTTCTCTAAGTTCACAAAGACACAATGCAACTCCTTCTGACCTTCTCTGTATTTCTCCATCAACAGTCTCAGAGCAAACATCACATCTGTAGTGCTCTTTCCTGGCATGAAACCATACTGCTGATCACTAATCATCACCTCTCTTCTTAACCTAGCTTCCACTACTCTTTCCCATAACTTCATGCTGTAACTGATCAGTTTAATCCCTCTGTAGTTACTACACTCTGCACATCACCCTTATTCTTAAAAATTGGTACCAAAACACTTTTTCTCCATTTCTCAGGCATCCTCTCACTTTCCAAGATGTTATTAAACAATCTAGTTAAAAACTCCACTGCCATTTCACCTAAACTCCTCCATGCTTCCACTGGTATGTCATCTGGACCAACAGCCTTTCCATTCTTCATCCTCTTCATAGCTATCCTTACTTCCTCCTTGCTAATCTGTTTCACTTCCTGATTCACTATCAGCACATCATCCAACCTTCTCACTCTCTCATTCTCTTCATTCATCAGCCCTTCAGAGCTCTTTCCATCTACTCAACACACTCTCCTCACTTGTGAGTAGGTTTCCCTCGCTATCCTTTATCACTCTTACCTGCTGCACATCTTTCCCAGCTCTGTCCCTCTGTCTAGCCAATCAGTATAGGTCCTTTTCTCCCTCTTTAGTGTCCAGTCTCTCATACAACTCTCCATATGCCTTATCCTTAGCCTTTGCCACCTCTCTCTTTGCCATGCGTCTCACCTACTTATACTCATGTCTACTTTCTTCATCTCTTTGACACTCCCACTTCTTCTTCACCAGACTCTTCCTCTGTATACTCTCCTTTACTTCCTCATTCCACCACCAGGTCTCCTTGTCCTCCTTCCTCTGTCCAGATGTCACACCAAACACCTTTCTAGCAGTCTCCCTTACTAGCTCTTCTGTAGTTACCCAGCTATTCGGAAACTCTTCACTGCTTCCCAGTGCCTGTCTTAACTCTTCCCTAAAGTCCACCTCACAATCACCCTTTTTTAACTTCCACCATTTAATCCTTGGCACTGCTTTCACACTCCTCCTCCTCTTCTTGATCACCAACGTCATCCTACATACCACCATTCTATGCTGCTTAACTACACTTTCCCCTGTCACCACTTTACAGTCTCCAATCTCCATCAGACTGGCCCTCCTACATAGGATATAATCCACCTGTGTGCATCTTCCTCCACTGTTGTACGTCACCCTATGCTCCCCCCTATTCTTAAAATACGCATTCACCACAGCCATGTCCATCCTTTTTGCAAAATCCACAATCCTCTAACCTTCTGCATTCCTCTCCTTAACACCATACCTACCCATCACTTCCTCATCCCCTCTGTTCACTTCACCAACATGCCCATTGAGGTCCGCTCTAATCACTAGTCTCTCACCCTTGGGTACACTCACCACCACTTCATCCAACTCACTCCAAAATTTTTCTTTCTCATCCATCTCACACCCAGCTTGTGGAGCATATGCACTAACAACATTCAACATTACACCATCAATTTCAAGCTTCATAAACATCAGACACTCTCTTCACCTCCAAAACACTCTTGGCATACTGTTCCTTTAGGATAACCCCTACCCCATTTCTCCTGCAATCCACACCATGATAGAACAATTTGAACCTGCCTCCTATACACCTGGCCTTACTTCCCTTCCATATGGTCTCTTGCATGCACAATATATCAATCTTCCTTCTCTCCATCATATCAGCTAGCTCTCTCCCTATACCAGTCATACTGCCAACATTCAAAGTTCCTACCCTCACTACTACACTCTTACCCTTCCTCCTCTCTTCCTGCCTTCGGGCATGCCTTCCCCTTCCTCTTCTCCTTTGGCCAACTGTAGCCCAATTTCCGCCAGCACCCTGTTAGCTAACAGTACTGGTGGCGGTCGTTGTTAACCCGGGCCTCGACCGATCCGGTATGGAAATATGAAATGTTCTCCGCATAAATAATTTGGCAGAGGTTTTACGCCGGATGCCCTTCCTGACGCAACCCTCCCCATTTATCCGGGTTGGGACTGGCACAAAGAAATGCACTGGCTTGTGCATCCCCAGATAACTGACATTCACTGCTCTTTATTTTTATAGGGTTATTTTGTAATTTCTGGACTCATTCTTAAGAACTTCAGAATTACTGTAGGCAGTCTGTGTGTGTGTGTGTGTGTGTGTGTGTGTGTGTGTGTGTGTGTGTGTGTGTGTGTGTGTGTGTGTGTGTGTGTGTGTGTGTGTGTGTGTGTGTGTGTGTGTGCATTTTATGTATGTATGCGTGTGTGTATTTAATGTATCCCTGTGTAGTATATACATCTGTGTAGTGAACCAATATCCTCCCAGGCAGAAATGAAATTGAAATAATGCACTACCAGAGCAAAATACATGTACATGACTACAGAGGATCACAACACAATGGTAAGTCTGTTTGAAGTAACATGCTCACATTTTTTTCTACTCAAAATGATATGGTTAGTGTGTAGGGTTAGGGATGGGAGTTGGAGCAGAAGCATCCCAGCATCCAGATCAACAATTTAATAACAGTTGAACTAGGGAGTGATAGCTAATAGTGGAATGAGAATAGCATCAGAGATATGCCTTATCTGATCATAAAGTCACAGTCCAGAGTGATGCTTCCTAGTTTTGAAGTCTGGCCTGGCATTATGAGGGCAGTTTGCAGTGGATGTTGTTTTGTCACATCTGGTACTACTGGCAACATTTAATTTTTTAACAAGTTTATAAAAATACATGAGAGAAAAGTGCCTATGCTCTTAATGGTGCTGTTCAATCTAGTGCCACACACTAGGGCAGGTAAATTACGATTCAATTCCAGCGGAGTTCTAACACAAGACATTAATGGCTGGTGTTCTATTATTACCATTTGCTGTCATTTTATTCATTAAGCAATAAAGATAAATCTCTTTTGAGCAAACCTGACTTGCAGTTTAATCTTAAGCACAAAATATAAACCTCCAAAACAAAGCACACATAACAAATACCCTCAGCAGCCCTAAATCCACTCTTTCAAAACAACACCCACATCAACACATAGAGCTACATCTCATGAAGCCTCTGTTTCTCAGCTCATAAGGCAAGCCACCACACAATCCAACATTCTAGTCATTGGAGACTACATTGTGAGACACACTGATGTCCCTCTCACCAGGATGAGTAAGGAGAAAGTTATAGTCAGTTGCTTATCAGGGGCTAGGATCCACCACATTACGCATGCACTCAGCTCATTGGACCACAATTACCAATATGACAGTCATAGTCCATGTGGGAGTAAATGACCTGAGATGTACCTCCCCAGACTATATGAAGAGAGACATCATGGAGCTCTTGGAATAAGTGTCTCAGGCTGGTATTAGCCTATCATTCAGCAGCATTTTACCTTCTCCAAGGATGATGCCGCAATATAAAAATGACTGATTTTAATAATAGGCTTAGTTTCTAGTGTCATTCTAAGAAGGTGCAATATTTGTCAGCATGGAAGAAAATGGTCACAGACCATGCTGCTTTGCCAGGGATGGTCTGCACCTCCCCCCTCTAGGCTTTTGAATATTAGCTAAAACATTGTCTTCCCCCATAGTGCCTTTTATAGGCAATGCCAAACTGAAAGTACTTACGACATAGCAAATCAAAACCAAGAAAATCTAAAGGTATTACAGCTCAATGCTAGGAGCCTAAACAAAAAACTCAACTCCCTAGAAGCTCTCTTTACCCTAGAGAATGCTGATGTCTGTGAGGTCACGGAGACATGGTTTACAGCTGCAGACAGCACACCAACAGTGCAAGGTTATAATGCCTTCCACACATTTAGGCCAGCTACTTCACAGGCAGGGACTAAAGGTGGAGGTATCTCTAGTTACATTAAAATTAAATATACTTCAAGGCTGGTCAAACAGAACAATGCACTTGAGCCACTACATGTTCAAATCACCATACATAAAATCCAATAGCACTTCCTCGCAAGCTATAGGGCCCCCTCTATGACCCAGAAAACCCATACCATGTATTTAAACTTATTAGAAACACTAACCATCCAACCCAATACCATCTTCATGGGGGACTTTAATTGCCCCACTATTAACTGGGAATCTTATACGACACCAAACATACATGCACAGAGATTCCTGGATTTTGTAAACACAAACTCCCTGGATCAGATAGTCAGTACACCAATCAGGTGTGCAGCCATACTGGATCTGGTCCTCACTAATATGGGAGAGTGCTGCACACCCCCTACTGTAATGCCTTCCCTGGTAAGGAAAGACCACAAAATGGTCTCTGAAGTAAAAATAAAACCTGAACCCCCAGCTAAACCCCGAATATTCAGCAACTACGATAAGGCTAACCTCCTGCTATTAAATGAGAACCTGGCAAATTTTCAAGCCCCCATATACCCTGAGAACACTGCTGCCCATGCAGAACTATTCACAGAAACTCTGTACAAGCATGTTAATAGCTGGATATAGGCAGCTGTACTCACCAGGAAGAAGTACAAAACTAACTCAAAAAACAAGCCACCCTGGTGGAATCACAAATTCAATAGGCTGTATAACAGGAGAAAGAAAATCATGGCAAAAATTAGTAGGAAAAAAGCACTCTCATCAAACTAAATAAACAACTTAGTGGACAAATAAAGTCTACCAAAGCCAAATTTACCCACTATCACTAGGGAACAGATCCTTAATGCTCTCTCCGTGACCAAGAACACTGCATCAATGGGCCCAAACAATATCCTAGGATGCCTTCTAAATAGCATGAAACATGACCTACCAAGGCCTCTGGAATTACTATTTAACTGTAGCTTCCAAACAGGCTTCGTACCTCATGAATGGAGAAAGTCAACAGTCATCCCTCTGCACAAAGGCTGGCCATCTACAGGCTTATATAGACCTTTAAACTGCAGACCCATAATTCTCACTAGTCTTATATCTAAAGCCATGGAAAGAATTATCATGGAGATGATCAACAGAGACATAGTAAACCTCCAGATACTGGACCCAACCCAGTTAGGTTTTGTCAAGGGCAGATCATGCCTACTCATCCTGGTGGACTTAAAATTTGACCTGTTAGTAACAGCCTGCATTTACTTGCTGAAACCTGTGTTCTGAGAGACTTGCCTTCCAATCTATCTGCAAATATACAGAGTTGAGTATATATTTTTGGTTATAGAGTTTGTTAATTGTTGCTTAGATCTCTGTTGAAACGGTTGTCTCCCTGTTCTGAGAGACTGCATTCCAATCTATCTGCAAATATACAGAGCTGAGTACATTTTTTTGGTTTTAGAGTTTGTACTGTTAGTTGTTGCTTAGATGTCTGTTGAAACTGTTTTGTCTCACCCACCCTCCCTATTTTTGGCTTGTAGTTTAAATTTGGTGGCTTGAAGTTGCCCGCCCCACTGTAGATTTGATCTGGGACACTCCCCCAGTCCTATCTCTTTACCACATTCTACCTAATAAACTCTTTCTGTACTTGCTTTTAGTCCTTTTTAATTTAATTGCATTTTTTAAACTGTGTTTGGTCTAATATTGCTAGATACTCAAGTGTGTTAGTTTGCACTGCATGTGAATTGTTTTTACTACTGTTTTTGCTACTTTTCTGTAAAAAAAAAACTGTAAGCCTGTTTCCTACCTTTCCTGTAACTAGTGTTCCAGATACAGATTTGCTGTATCCAGGACTGTATGTAAGCTTCTGAGCCCCCCAAGCCTTTCTGTGTTGGAGGGAAGCTTTCTAGCTTATCATTGGGAGTGGTAAGCACTAGGTAACCTGTCTACCACATAAGGAGTGGTTCTGGCCCAGAAATTGTAGTTATTGGCCGTTTGGGCAATCTCTTCCATCTCTCTCAACTTTCTGATCTGAAAGCCTGCATTTTCACTTGTTTCTGTCCTGTAGCTCTAGTGCAGATACAGATTCTTAGTTTTAGCACTTAATTTGTTCAGAACTTGTAAGCACTCAATAAGCCCCCCTCATTTTGGTTTCTATAGCTTGTGTTAGGTTCCCTTAATTTGACCTGTTAATAGCAGCAGTCTGCATTTAAAGTGGAACCTGTGTGTTGAGAGACAGCCTTACAAGACTATCTGCAAATATATAGAGCTGAGTATATTTTTTCTGTATTATTCTGTATTATAGAGCTAAATTGTTGCTTAGATATCTGTTGTCTTACTGTTCTGCAAATATACAGAGATCAGTATATATTTTTTTGGTTTTATAATTTGCACTCTGATTCCTCACATCTCTGTTGAAACTGTACCCCCCCCCCCCCACTCCTCATTTTGGTTTCTATAGCTTGTGTTAGGTTCAATTAATTTGACCTGTTAATAGCAGCAGTCTGCATTTAAAGTGGAACCTGTGTGTTAAGGGACAGCCTTACAAGACTATGTGCAAATATATAGAGCTGAGTATATTTTTCTGTATTATTCTGTATTATAGAGCTAAATTGTTGCTTAGATATCTGTTGTCTTACTGTTCTGCAAATATACAGAGATCAGTATATATAGTTTTGGTTTTATAATTTGCACTCTGATTCCTCACATCTCTGTTGAAACTGTCTCCCCCCCCTCATTTTTGTTTCTATAGCTTGTGTTAGTTTCCCTTAATTTGACCTGTTAATAGCAGCAGTCTGCATTTAAAGTGGAACCTGTGTGTTGAGAGACAGCCTTACAAGACTATCTGCAAATATATAGAGCTGAGTATATTTTTCTGTATTATTCTGTATTATAGAGCTAAATTGTTGCTTAGATATCTGTTGTCTTATTGTTCTGCAAATATACAGAGATCAGTATATATTTTTTGGTTTTATAATTTGCACTCTGATTCCTCACATCTCTGTTGAAACTGTCTTCCCCACCTCCCCTCATTGTGGTTTCTATAGCTTGTGTTAGGTTCCCTTAATATGACTTGTTAATAGCAGCAGTCTGCATTTAAAGTGGAACCTGTGAGTTGAGAGATAGCCTTACAAGACTATCTGCAAATATATAGAGCTGAGTATATTTTTCTGTATTATTCTGTATTATAGAGCTAAATTGTTGCTTAGATATCTGTTGTCTTACTGTTCTGCAAATATACAGAGATCAGTATATATTTTTTTGGTTTTATAATTTGCACTCTGATTCCTCACATATCTGTTGAAACTTTTCCCCACCCCCCTCCCTGTTCTTGGGTGTAGTTTAAATTTGGTGGCTTTTGCAGTGCCCGCCCCACTGTAGATTTGATCTAGGACACTCCCCCAGTCCCATCCCTTTACTGCATTCTACCTAATAAACCCTTTCTGCACTTGCTTTTAGTCCTTTTTAATTTAATTACATTTTTTTCAAACTGTGTGTGGACTAATATTGCTACATACGCAAGTGTACCAACTTGCACTGCATGTGAATTGTTTTTACTACTGTTTTTGCTACTTTTCTGAAAAAAAAAATTGTAAGCCTGTTTCCTACCTTTCCTGTAATTAGTGTTCCAGATACAGATTTGCTGTATCCAGGACTATTTGTAAGCTTCTGAGCCCCCAAGCCTTTCTGTGTTGGAGGGAAGCCTTCTAGCTTATCAGTGGGAGTGGTAAGCACTAGGTAACCTGTCTACCACATAAGGAGTGGTTTGAGCCCAGAATTTGTAGTTATTGGCCGTTTGGGCGGTCTTCCATCTCTCTCAACTTTCTGATTTGAAGGCCTGCATTTGCACTTGTTTCTGTCCTGTAACTCCTGGGCCCATCTCATTTGCTCACTCAAAAAAAAAAAAATGTTATCTGCTTTTACTGTATTTGTGTTTCTTCCTACTTTATTTTGCTTTTGTGTCATTTTAAAAGTACTCAATTGTATTTATTACTGCTTGGTGTAACTCATTCTAAGCCTTTTAGTTTAAGCACTTGGGCTTCAGACCAGTTGTTTTACATTAAGAAGGTTTGTGGTCTGCACTGTAGTGGCAGAACAGGTAGCTTACATCCTTCTAAGTTGGGAACTGCTGATTGAGGGCTCAGTGTCTGTTATTCTAAAAGTGTATTAATTCTGGTTTAAGCACTTGGGCTTCAGGCCAGTTATTTTACATTAAAAGGGTTCGTGGTCTGCACTCTTGTGGGAGGAGAGGCTGGACTCTGCCCTGCTGAGCTGGGAATTTCTGGTTAAAGGCTTATAGTGTCTGCATATTTAAACTGCTTCTTACTGAAATTGGTACACCTTGTTTGCTGTAGCATAGACTAGATCCAGGCCTGCTGAATCTAACTTTGTTTGTATAACTTGAGCACTAATCCAGGCATTCTTTAAAGTATTGAATTGTATTTATTACTGCTTGGTAGTAACTTGATTAAAGTGTAGCTATCATTCTAAGTCTTTTGGATTAAGTGCTTGGGCTTCAGACCAGTTGTTTTACATTAGGAAGGTTTGTGGCCTGCACTGTGGTGGCAGGACAGGTAGCATACATCCTTCTAAGTTGGGAACTGCTGATTGAGGGCTCAGTGTCTGTTATTCTAAAAGTATATTAATTCTGGTTTAAGCACTTGGGCTTCAGGCCAGTTGTTTAAATTAAGAAGGTTTGTGGTCTGCACTGCAGTGGCAGAACAGGTAGCTTACATCCTTCTAAGTTGGGAACTGCTGATTGAGGGCTCAGTTTCTGTTATTCTAAAAGTGTATTAATTCTGGTTTAAGCACTTGGACTTCAGGCCAGTTATTTTACATTAAAAGGGTTCGTGGTCTGCACTCTTGTGGGAGGAGAGGCTGGACTCTGCCCTTCTGAGCTGGGAATTTCTGGTTAAAGACTTATAGTGCCTGCATATTTGAACTGCTTCTTACTGAAATTGGTACACCTTGTTTGCTGTAGCATAGACTAGATACAGGCCTGTTGAATCTAGCTTTGTTTGTATAACTTGAGCACTAATCCAGGCATTCTTTAAAGTATTTAATTGCATTTATTACTGCTTGGTAGTAACTTGATTAAAGTGTAACTATCATTCTAAGTCTTTTGGATTAAGCACTTGGGCTTCAGACCAGTTGTTTTACATTAAGAAGGTTTGTGGCCTGCACTGTGGTGGCAGGACAGGTAGCTTACATCCTTCTAAGTTGGGAACTGCTGATTGAGGGCTCAGTGTCTGTTATTCTAAATGTGTATTAGTTCTGGTTTAAGCACTTGGGCTTCAGGCCAGTTATTTTACATTAAGAAGGTTTGTGGTCTGCACTCTTGTGGGAGGAGAGGCTGGACTCTGCACTTCTGAGCTGGGAATTTCTGGTTAAAGGCTTATAGTGCCTGCATATTTGAACTGTTTCTTACTGAAATTGGTACACCTTGTTTGTTGTAGCATAGACTAGATCCAGGTCTGCTGAATCTAGCTTTGTTTGTATGCTTATTGTTTGTTTGCTTGTTATTTCCCTGAAACACTAATTCCATCTAAAACACGGCTTTTCAGCACTTCTGTGGATCCCTAGTGATATCTGTATTGCTTACTGTACTTATTTCCTTGTTTCACTTGAAAGAAAGTTATTTTTTGTCGTTTTTGCATTTAAGTTACTTGTAACACATTGCATTTAAGATACCTGGCACTTGCTCACTAAAGCAATTATATAAGTCAGCACTAAAAAATTAAAAGCACTACACCCTCACAAACTTCCCTTGAGTACCTTGTTCCCCATTGGCCCTTTTTTTCAATTATAAAGGAATTCCCAATACTATTCTAGCATGTCCAAAGGTCAGTTGTCAATCTCCTCTCCGGTCCAGCTGGTGAATCTGGGAATCTTGAGGCAATGTTACAACTGCCTCATGTACACAGACAACCCTCTCCTCCTCCCAACAAATTCCAACACATGTGAGAGATGCAACCATATAGCCATACTGGAGGCAAAGCTCTCTCAACTCAGTACTGGCGAAACCAGTCAGGAGGAGAAGGAAACCACACTCACTACAATTCCAGTCTCACACAGACCTACCACGACAGCAAACCAAACACATAAACACACAAAAACATACTCGGAGGCTCTAAATAAAAATCTGCCTAAGCAGCAGAGACCTCTAAAGCAGACACCCAAGCAACCGCTACCCCAAAACAAAACACATGCAACACATAGCTCACAAAGCCAGTGTGCCGAACAGTCACAGCCCTTAAGGCTAAACAACACAGCTGATACACTTGTAATAGGTGACTCTATCGTCAGGCACACTGACGTCCCGCTCACCAGGCTGAACAAGGAGAAGGTCACGGTGAGCTGCCTGTCGGGTGCTAGGATCCGCCACATAGCACAAGCACTCAGGTCACTCCAAGGCAAGTACAAATATGACTCAGTCATTGTCCATGCTGGTGTGAATGACCTGAGACGTACCTCCCTGGACTACATGAAAAGAGACATAGAGGGGCTCTCTGAGCATGTAGCCCATGCTGGTATGACTCTGACATTGAGTAGCATCTTACCCTCACCAAGAATGATGCCACAATATGAAGACAAGATGATCAATTTCAACAATTGGCTTAAGTATTGGTGTCATTCAAAGGGGATCCAATGCCTGTCAGCCTGGGATGACATGCTTGACAAGCCACGATGCTTTGCTAGGGATGGCTTGCACCTGTCACCCCTGGGCTTTCGGATATTGGCAAAGGCTCTTGCTACCCCCATAGTGCCTTTTTTAGGCAAGGCTCAAAAGACAAACCCACCTCCATAGGTATCACAAGGGATAAGAAACTAAGAGTAATGCTACTCAACACCAGAAGTCTAAACCTCAAGATGGACACACTCGAAACTCTCCTTAGCATGGAGAACATCGATATCTGTGCAGTAACAGAAACCTGGTTCAAGGCTCCTGAGAGCTCCCCAGCACTACCAGGTTATACCTCATACCATGCTTTTCGGCCCCAAAACTTGGATCGAACACAAAAGGAGGGGGGGGTATCAATATTCGTCAAAGATACCCACACCTCCAGGTTGGTGGCACAGCACGAAGCATCAGAGACTATCCATGTGCAACTAACAGTGGGTAGAACTGCCTTCCAGTTTATAGCCTGCTACAGACCAGCCTTCCAAACCCAGGAACCCCACTCAGCCTTCCTGAGAACACTGGAAAATATGAAGGTCTCTCCAAACACCATTATACTGGGCGACTTCAACTACCCAAACATAGACTGGGAGCATTACTCTAGCTCCAACACCCTAGCCCAAAGGTTCCTAGAATTTATAAACTCGAATGCTATGGAACAACTTGTTACCACTCCCACAAGAGGGGAAAACATACTGGACCTGATCATCACCAACATGGGGACTCTATGCTCCAGACCAGAAGTGTATCCCTCACTGATAAGATCAGACCATAAACTAATCTCACTGGATATTCACATCCCGACTCCACCCCCTGCCCTGTAAACCACAGTGAAAAACTTCTCTAAAGCAAATTTCACACTCCTCAAAACTGAGGTGGAATCCTTCAAAGCCCCCAGGCCTGTGGAAAATACGGCGCAGACCGCAGAATCCTTTATAAACGCATTCTATGAACACCTTCAGGAATGCATGGATCATGCAATCCCAAATAAAAGCAAGACCCAATCCTCCAAAGGCAGACGTCCTGTCTGGTGGACCCCAGCCATAACTAAACAATAGAAGGAGGAAGCTACTACATGATAGAGCAAAATCCCAAAAAGGGAAGGCATCTCTAATCAGTATTAGCAAAAAACTACGGGCACTCATAAAATCATCTAAGGCCAGCTTCGAGAGAAAAATTGCACAGGACACTAAGGATAATCACAAGGCTTTCTTTAGTTATGTTAGGAACCTGGGTGGGAATTCCCAGATATGCTCAGAATTAGTCCAAAATGACAAAAAATACACCAAACCCACAGACATTGCCAACATCCTAGCTGACAGGTTCAGTGCAAACTCCCCCCCCCACCAAAAGGGCAAATATCTATCCCAGCAGAGTGCTGCCCCCCTGAAATCTCAAATGCTCAGGTAAGAGCTGCCCTCTCCAAAGCAAACAACACAGCATCAATGGGACCAGACGGTGTCCCGGGCTGCATCCTACATGAACTCCAAAAAGAGCTAAACCCAAACATAAAACTACTGTTCAATCTCAGCCTTACTACAGGATATGTACCCAAAGAATGGCATACAGCAACAGTGGTCCCTCTCCACAAAGGTGGTGCCTCAATGGATCCTGGAAACTATCACCCCCATAAGTCTGACTAGCTTGGTCTGCAAAGCTATGGAAAGGATCATCATGGACCTCATAAATAAAGATATTGGGGACCAACAGACCTGGATCCAACCTAGTTTGGCTTTGTTAAGGGCAGATCCTGCCTTTTAAACCTGGTTGATTTCTTTGAAACAGTCACCAAGGTCATTGACGAGGGGAAAGTGGTCCACACAGCCTACCTGGACCTCGCAAAAGCCTTCGATACAATACCCCACTCGGGCATTATAGATAAGCTCACCAGCTTAAATATAAATCCCCATGTCACTAGATGGGTTGCAAACTGGCTCAAGGACAGAACCCACATGGTTAGAATTGCTGGAGCCATGTCAGACCCCAAACCAGTTACAAGTGGCGTCCCACAAGGCTCAGTCCTGGGACCTCTCTTGTTCGGTATATATTTCTCGGAGGTACAGGCCAACACAGAAGGACTGTGGCTGACCAAGTTCACAGATGACTGCAAACTGGGTGCCATAATCAACTCTCCAGCCAACACAAGCATCCTCCAAAAGGGCCTCATAGAAACAGACAACTGGTGCCAGAGCCATGGCCTCAAGCTAAATGCCAAAAAGTGTATAGTCATCCCCTTTGGCAAAAACAAAGTGCCCACAAATTACCACATAGGTGGTAATCCATTAAGTACAGAAGAAGTAATTAGGGACCTGGGGACCCAAGTTGATAGCAATCTCTCATTTGACAACCACGTGGCCAAGGTGGTTAGAAAAACATTTTATATAGCCCACCTAATCATGAAAGGATTCACATCTAGATCAGGGGAGGTCATCGTGCCTCTTTACTCATCCCTCATCAGGCCCATAATTGAGTACAATACCCCTTTTGGGATGTACCTTACCAGACACCTGCAGCAACCGGAAAGACCCCAAAAGTACCTCAACAAGAGGATCAAAGGGCTCAAACAGATGCCATATGCTGCCCGGTTAAAGAAACTCCAGCTCTACTCAGTGGCATACCGCCTGCTCAGAGGCGATCTGTGCCTGACGTATAAAGCCATGTCCAACCCGAAATTAATGGACATGCTGCACCTCAGAAAATCCAAATCCCATTGAGCTACGCGCTCGAGAGACTTGAACCTCAGTACTGAAATAAATAGGACATGCTGGAGGGACAGATTCATAACCCAGAGGCTCCCTTCACTCTGGAATAAAATCCCAGTCCAGGTTAGGCAGAGTCCCTCATTGACTCTCTTCAAGAGGAATCTTGATGAGTGGATGGGAGATCGTAGGTTTACCCCGGGTATCACTACTGTGTCACTGTTAGACAGAGGCACAGTATACTAACCTCGAAAAAGGGCATAGCAAAATTAATTTAAAATGGGTGGCGAAAGCCAAACACACTCTGGCTAGGCTTATAAATGCCCTACGGCAGATAGCCTAGTATGAACCTATGAACCTATAAGCTACTAATTACCATAGCACTCAATCTTCCTCATTACCTAGAGGTAAACAGTTATTACACTTACTTTTCTCACTTGCTTAGAGAAAAACAGCTCTTGTACTCACTTTCCTCACTTATCTAAAGAAAAATAGATTTTTATTCAGGCATGTCCAAGGGTCAGCTCCCAGTGTTCTCTCCTGTCTATCTGATGAATCTGGGCATCCTGAGGCAATGTATAAATTGCCTCATGTACACAGACAACTCTCTTCTCCTACCACCCATCACTACAACCTGTGAGAGATGCACTTATCTAGCCAAACTGGAGGTAAAGCTCTCTCCAAACAAGACTGAACTTGACAGTCATGAGGACAAGGTAAACATTTGCACCACACCACACTCATCACATAGTCTCACTAAATCTACACCACCCAAATCCACACATAGTAACATAAAAACATTCGCGGAGGCTCTCAATAATAATCTGTCTAAGCAACAGAGACCTCCAAAGCAGAAACACAGGCAACCTCCATCCCCCAACACAACCTAAATGACACATAGCCCACAGACTCAGTGTGCCACTCAACCACAGCTAATAAGGCAAACCAATGTACTCAACACACTAGTCATAGGTGACTCTATAGTCAGGCACACTGATGTCCCACTCACCAGGCTAAACAAGGAGAAGGTTACTGTCAGCTGCCTGTTGGGTGACAGGATCCGCCACATAACCCACACACTCAGTTCACTCCCACAAGAAGTACAAATATGACTCTGTCATTGTCCACGTTGGTGTGAATGACCTGAGATGTATCTCCCTGGACTACATGATGAATGCCACGAAAGGAGCAGACTGTGAAAAAAACGTATTTCGGATGCCAAAGAGTCTGCAAGCCAGATATTCCTTAACGCAATTTTATTGATAAAATAAGTTAGCGTTTTCGCCTCTCTATTTAGAGAAGCTTCATCAGAGAAAAACAAATATTCAGAAAGGCGCCAAAACTTTCTGAACATTTAAATACATACACGTAGATCACTACATGTTACATCACTTCCTGAGAACGTGAAATGTATAAGAAATGTAAAAGAATATGTAAATATATATATATATATATATGATAAATTACAATAAAAGCCTAAAGATAATCTTGAACACGCAAATTCCTCTATAGATAATAATAATACATTTATATATACAATATTAAACCCTAAAGATGCCAAAAATAGTATAAAATCACAATCCACTTGTAAAATAGTGGAAATCAAGATGAGAACATATAACTACCCCCTCTTTGTCTAATAAAACAACAATGTATTAATAATAACAATTCATATGAAAGTGTATAATGTATTATTTAATTACATAAAGAACAAAAAAGGGGGATTAAAACTTCTCCTTAAAAAAAATTATTAGAAACACTCCGAATGTGTTAATCTGAAAAAAAAAAAAAATATATATATATATATATATATATATATATATATATATATATATATATACATGTCTGTGACCAGTTACAAATTTCATGTAAATAGTGTATAAAGTATTTTATAAGACAATAAATCAAACAACGCCTAAGATAGGCTTTATATTTCAATACTGGGGCAATGTTACAACTCTCGTTTAACCCCATGGGATTGAAGGCATCCAATCTAAGTTGCCATTCAAGTTCCCGATTCTCCATTAGGAGAGATGTAGGTCCACCACGAATTGAGGGTGTCATGTGGTCAATACCCATAAATTGAAAACTGTGTCCTGGGTTTTTTATTATGTGCTTAGCCAGTGCATTATCGCTTTTACAATTTTTTATTGCATAACAGTGTTGGTAAACACACTCTCTAAGTTTTCTGTCGGTTTTACCGACATAAAAACTTGGGCAACAAACGCAGAATGCAATGTAAATCACTGACTTAGTCTTACAGTTGATTTTAAATTTGATATCATATTTAAAGTCTCTTATACAAAATGTGTTGCCGGCGCGAATAACTTTGCACCAGTTACATAGCCCACAAGCAAAGGAACCTTTTAATCTATTGAAGGGGTTAAACCCTAAGTCCCTTTGTAACAGTTCCTTGATGTTAATTCCTCTTTTGTAGACTATCCGGGGTTTTGTCCCTAGTTTCTCTGCAAGAAGGGAATTAGTGGAAATGAAATACCAGTTTTTTTGAATAATTTCTAAAATTTGTTTAGAGTTGCTGTTATACGTGGTAATAAAACTCAAAGACATAGGGACCAAGTTGTCATTTGTACCCATATTGAAACTATCTAAAACACTCATGTTGGTCATGTCCTCACTTATGTTAAGTGAGACCAAAACCTCTGGGTGGAGCAGAGGTTTGTAAAATCCATTATTTCTCTTGCATTCTACCTCTTCAATGAGTTCATCTACTAAAACCTTAGGGTAACCCCTGTTAGTAAACATATCTTTTAAAAATGAACACTCAATTAAAAAATCAGTTAACTCACTACACATTTTTACTGCTCTAACTAATTGTCCTTTGACAATTGCCCTCTTTTGTTTGTAAGGGTGAGAGCTCGAGTAGTGAAGGAAGGAATTGACATATGTTTCCTTTCTGAAAATTTTTGACTGAAATTTGGAATTAGATCTATCCTTAACGAGTTTCACATCTAAGTAGTCAATTCCTTCACTCGAAAAATGGTGTGTAAACTTGAGGAAGGTTGTAGTGTGATTAATATAGTCTACGAAGGATTGCGCCACCTGTTCATCACCCTTAAAGAGGATAAAAACATTGTCTAAAAAACGGGTGTAATAACAGATGTGTTGCATCCAATCGGGGTTATCTAAAATGTGATGTACCTCCCAATATGCCATGACCATGTTTGCCACACTGGCACCACAGGGGGAGCCCATAGCTACTCCTTGTTTTTGGACGTAATATTCTTTCTCAAACAGAAAGAAATTGGAAGTAAGTACAATATCTAAGAGTTCTGTGATGTTGTCTATTTCAGTTTTAGGTGCTTTTAGCTCAGCTAAAAGTAAACCAACCCATTCCGTTGCTTCCTGATGGGGGATGGAAGTATACAAATCGACAACATCGATGGTAAGAAAGTTGTAAGAACTATCGTAACTGATGTTGTTGATATTTGATAAGAAGGTCCAAGAGTCTTTGCAGATGCTTGGAATGAGTTTAATATATTTTGAGAGCAAAAAGTCTATGTATTTTGAACATGGGTAAGAAATAGAACACCTCCCATCTACTAAAGCCCTCATGGGTGGGTCTCTACAGTTTTTGTGGACTTTGGGTATACCAAACATCACTGGGACCCTAGGTTGGGAGATGTCAATATATTTATACATGTCCATGTCTATTCTACCATCTATGAATAAATCTCTAAAATAACCTCTTAGTCTATTGAAGCAACCGTTCATAACATTAAGAGAATGGGTAATTCTGGTGCTGTTTCATAAGCAGGAGAGTCTAATACCAATAGCATTCTCTCTATGTAATCAATTTTTTCAAAGATAACCAAACCACCCCCCTTGTCTGGTTTGATTACCCTAACAGAAGATTCTCGTAGTTGATTAAGTGCTAACACTTGTTCCTTTGTGATGTTGAATGTGTTAGTCATAGGGTTATGTACTCTATTCATATGTCTGATGTCCAACTCACATGCATTTTCAAAAATCTTCAACGCAAATATGTAATGGAGGGTTGAAAATGCTGGAAAGTTTCAAACCATTGTTCACATTATCCATAACATTATTGAATAGTAGCTTCAAATTAAGCTTTCGTACATAACATTTTAAGTCAATCAACACCTTAGCCACATCACAATATCTAGAGGGAACAAAGGTGTTCCCAAGTGCTAGCAATTCAACTAGCTCGGGTTCCAATTCTAAAGATGAAAAATTGTAAATAGTAAAGTCGCCTTTCACATTGTGTAATATTTTTGGAAAATCAATCCTGTGTTCACTGATTACAGGACTTATTATCTGTTCCAATTCCTGCCCTTGCCCCCATGTTGCTGATTGTTGCGATTCCCTAAAATTCATTGGTGGCATTCATGGTGGCAGTTGTATACAGATGCCACCACCCCCCCTGGATTAAATGAACATATATCAATCAAACCTTTATTAGATAGACGTACATGATTTAGTTGTGATATCATTATTTAATATGGAATTTATACAGTGTTATGGATATACTTATATTCATATATTTTTAATATGTAAATTGTTTTTATTTATAGATTAGATTTTTGTACATATTTATCTTCATTGGATTGCAATTAACTTAGCATAGTAGGTATACATACATATTTTTTATGGGTGTGTTAGAAAGGGAATCATGTTGCTTTAAGAACGACAGAATAGATTTGAAATTATTGGCGCCAAATAAGTTATTTAAACTGGCAGCACTTGAATGTAAACGTTCTGATGAAGCTCATATTTTAATGAGTGAAAGCGCTTAACGTCTGTGGAATTTTAGTATGGTCGTTTTTCATGTTGTGGAATAAATATTATCGTTGGTTCATTTTTACACAGTGGCATTTTCATTTGTGATTTGGAACTGTTGGATGCATGTAAGCGTTTTTGAGTGGAAGTTACAGTTTTATAAACAAAGGTATGGCATCTAAGTCCAAGGAAGTCATTGTTCCACTGTATTCAGCATTCATCAGACTTGTCATTGAGTACAATGCCCCCTTTGGTATGTACCTAACCAGACATATCCAACAATTGGACCATCCACAGAGGTTCCTCACTAAAAGAATACAGGGCGTAAGTAAAATATCCTATGCAGACCACCTCAAGGCCCTATCCCTGTATTCTATCTCCTACAGGCTTTTGATGGGAGATCTATGCCTGGCATACAGGATCATTGTCAGACCCCACTCTAATGGACCTCCTGCATATCCATAAAACAAACAGCACCAGAATTACCCATTCTAAAGACTTAAACCTTGCCTGTGATATAAACAGGACCTGGTGGAGAGACAGGTATGTACCCCAGAGACTAGCTCATCTATGGAACAGGCACCCCATCCATGTGAATCAAAGTTCCTCCCTAACCCAATTCAAATGCAACTTGAACAATTGGATAGGAAACCAGAAATTCATCCCTGGTTTGGCGCCTATGTCTCAAATGGATACAGATAACCTGTAAATGGTTCATTTCCCAGGCCCATGCTTACACTTATCAAGGGTATCAGAACTTGGCAGAGATTTGGGATGCATGGCTAGGCTTAAAAGGGCCCTTATGGTCATTAGCCTAGTAAACACACATGACTTGGTTCTCACCAACATGGGGGATCACTGCACTACCCCCTATGTGTTGCCCCCCCTGGTAAGGTCAGAACATAAATCTGTCTTATTTCTTATTTGAAGTAAAGATCATGCATGACCCCCCCCCCCCCCCGGAGCAAAAAAAAATGAATTTTTTTTCCAAAGCAGACTTTAGCCTACTAAGCAAAGGTATCCAAAGTTTCAATCCCCTAGCTAACACAGCCAACAATCCCTCCTATGCAGAGTAGTACACAAATGTTTTGTGCAGACATTTAAACAATTGTATAGACTCAGATGTATCTGGCAGAATCAAAGCCAGGTCCTCCTAAAGAAACAGGCCACCCTGATGGACCGCAAGTATAAATAAGTTATATAATAAAAGGAAGAAAGTATTATCCAAGAACATGAGTGAACTTACTCAGCTCAGGAAGAATACCCTCTGTAGACTGAACAATCAAATCAGATTTCTTGTTAAATCCTCTAAAGCTAATTACACGGATAAACTAGCATGTCTAGCTGAAGACAATCATAAAGTTTTCTTTAGCTATGTCCAAAATCTTAAATGTAATGCCTAGCTATGCACTGAACTTATAGTGAGTGTTAGCAGTCACACAGAACTTGAAGAAATTTCCAATCTGCTGGCAGAGAGATCTGACATAAACTTCACCCCCTCTACCTACCAGACATATCCCAAAGCATCCCTGTCACCAGTCCTCCACCAAGCATATCCAAAGAGAAGGTCATATCCGCCCTCTATAAGGCCAAAAACACAGTCTCCATGGGACCAGAGATAAAAGTTGAATCAGGATGATTAACTATTACTCTCTGTTTCGGTAGACTGTTGTTGTACATCAAGAAAGCTTTGAAAGGTCTATCTCACAGTTAGTATTTGTAGTTATGTATCAAATGCTTAGACAAGTTTTAATACATGTAGCTGCTATGGCCTTTGAAGTCAAAAAGGGCGGGGTTGATTTGGGGTGTGGAAGGAAGAAAGTGCTGAAGAGAAAAGGAGGTGAGGGTAGGGAGGAGTGTAAGACATGGTTAGCTAGGTGTTTTGGGAACGGGGCAGATGGTTGTAGCTGGGAGGTGTTTTTTTAACTGTGAGTGCAACATTCTTAGGGTGTCTTATAACTCTTAAGTTTGCTGGTAAGGCATTCCAATGTTTTCATTCTCTGTAGGGGCATGGAGACTGTCCTTTTTTTTATGTTGGACAAGGGTTACCAGTTGTTTGGCTTGAGTTAGGAGGGTCCTGCTGAGTATGTAGGTTTGGTGAACTTTGTTAAGTGCTCGGCAGTTACCAGGTAGATGTCTAACTTTATGTGCCATGTTGGGTCGGATGTGGTATGGCAGGAGTGGAAACTTGACTGTGAGGCCACACGGGGTGGTGCAATGGTGTCTTTTATGGGGTGCACTTAAAATAAACTTTGCAATTTCATTGTAACAGGATTCAAGTTTGTTATGTATCACACTCTGTGTCTTTGTCATAAGGAGAAGAATGTAGAGTGGTGAGCCTAAGTAGTGGTGAGGGCAGTCTGCACCTAAGAAGTGGTGAGGGTAGTCTGCACCTAAGTAGTGATGAGGGTAGTCTGCACCTAAGTAATGATGAGGATAGTCTACACCTAAGTAGTGGTGAGGGTAGTCTGCACCTAAGTAGTGGTGAGGGCAGTCTGCACCTAAGTAGTGGTGAGGTTAGTCTGCACCTAAGTAGTGGTAGTGGTGAGGGTAGTCTGCACCTAAGTAGTGATGAGGGTAGTCTGCACCTAAGTAGTGGTGAGGGCAGTCTGCACCTAAGTAGTGGTGAGGTTAGTCTGCACCTAAGTAGTGGTAGTGGTGAGGGTAGTCTGCACCTAAGTAGTGATGAGGGTAGTCTGCACCTAAGTAGTGGTGAGGGTAGTCTGCACCTAAGTAGTGGTGAGGGTAGTCTGCACCTAAGTAGTGGTGAGGGTAGTCTGCACCTAAGTAGTGGTGAGGGCAGTCTGCACCTAAGTAGTGGTGAGGTTAGTCTGCACCTAAGTAGTGGTGAGGGTAGTCTGCACCTAAGTAGTGATGAGGGTAGTCTGCACCTAAGTAGTGGTGAGGGTAGTCTGCACCTAAGTAGTGGTGAGGGTAGTCTGCACCTAAGTAGTGGTGAGGGTAGTCTGCACCTAAGTAGTGGTGAGGGCAGTCTGCACCTAAGTAGTGGTGAGGGAAGTCTGCACCTAAGTAGTGGTGAGGGTAGTCTGCACCTAAGTAGTGGTAGTGGTGAGGGTAGTCTGCACCTAAGTAGTGGTGAGTGCAGTCTGCATGTAAGTAGTGGTGAGGTTAGTCTGCACATTAGTAGTGGTAGTGGTGAGGGTAGTCTGCACCTAAGTAGTGGTGAGGGTAGTCTGCACCTAAGTAGTGATGAGGGTAGTCTGCACCTTAGTAGTGGTGAGGGCAGTCTGCACCTAAGTAGTGGTAGTGATGAGGGTAGTCTGCACCTAAGTAGTGATGAGGGTAGTCTGCACCTACGTAGTGATGAGGGTAATCTGCATTAAGTAGTGATGAGGGTAGTTTCACTGTTAGTATTATTGCACTTTTTGTGCCATTACAGCATTCCTAGTTTTTTTTTATTTTTTTTTTCCTGTTTGCAATGCTGATGTGTGAATCAAAGGAAAGATTCCTGTTTGTGTTCATGCCAAGAGGTTTGCCTTATGAATATACTTTTAATTGAGTAATGCTTACAGAAAATATTTTACAGAGTGCTGTGAGATTTAGGGTTGTGGTGTGTGACAAAGGAGTCTTGTGTAATTTGGGGTCAGCTGGATTTGTAATAGTTCAGTAATTTTTATTACTTTTGTTGGGGCCAGGATTGTGCATGGGGTAAGAGTTGGTTCTGCTACCTAGGATGTAGTTTTATCTGTGGCAGCAGATGGGTTTTCTTTGGTGCCAAGAAATGAGGAGTTGGGAGATAGCCTGCCCAAAGTATTTTGAATTGTTTTTGCCAGGGGCTATTTGATGTGAGAAATAGTGCCTCCCATCACAATGCTATGTGAAATACAGCCACTTGTCTATATCAAGGAATGCAAATGTACCTTTTTACTAGTGACTGCTCAACCCCTTCCACCGATATTACTTAATATACCTACTCTTCCTTTGTACCCATCTTAAGCCCCCACAAAATACTTTGATTTCCTACTGAATCCTATAAAACACCAACTAATTTCACCTGCACGCAGTCTTAATTTGCATTTCTACCCTAACAGTTACATAAACATTGCAACTTCCTCACTGTATTCAACTCCTTGACTGCATGCTTATCCTGCAGTTCACAGTATGTAATATATGTTAAACTTGAGACCTGCCTAGCATTGGTCAATTGATTTTATGGCCTGTAGTTGACCTCAGTTAACAGTGTTGAAAGTATAATACTACATTTATCCGCAATGTATAATTCTAATGTAATTTATATTTTATTCTGTACTATTTTGTGTTATTGTAGTACCTCTCATTTGTATTTTATTTAAATGTTTATTTGTCTTTTGGCTTTTCCCGGTTAGGGGTCGCCATAGTGGAACTCCAGTCCACTAATGATTGGCTGAGGATTTTTTACGGTGCCAAGTTGCCAGCCCAATGCCCAACCTTCAAAGAAGGCACACCCATTCATGCACGCACCTACCTGCATGTCTTTAAACGTCACTCTACCATGTTTTTAAACAGCTTTCTTCTATTACTTGAACCTGGAGCTTTTCTCCCTGGGCCTCCACTAAAAATGGGCTTTCACTGGCCCAGTGGACTTTCCCTGTAATCAAATGCCAATACATAAAGAAATACTAGCTACATTTATCAGCAATTCATACCTTGCTTTCTCAGGCCACTTCATGAATATGTACACCTTCAGTATGGTAGTGATCAACATGAGTTGCATTTTCAACACAATAGCTGTCCGGGGGTTGGTATTCAATCCTTTTGGCTCACCTTTACTTTATAGTTATCTGTCTGATCTTGTGTATTTGACATGAATGAGCTGTCTCTCATTCCAAATGGCTTGCTGGTATTCAATCCTTTCTCTGAGTCACCTTGGGTTGAAAGTTCTCAGTCTGTGCACACAAGAGCTATCTCACCTAACACATGTTTTTTTCAACAGTTACTCACTTAGTAGTGTGCCTTAAGAGCACAAGAAGTTTTAACATTTCAATCAGTGAATGTTTTGCATTTGAAATATACTGCTGGTTAGCTAAATGTGTCAAAAAAGTTGAGAATAGCTTTGAACCCCAACTGCTCTAATTCCCTTGCTTTTCTAGCAAAGCACTCACCCCCTTGAAAGGAGGTCAGTTTCATGATATTACAAAGCATTATGAGACACAGGCAGAGCAGACTGTGTGGTGGACAGAACTTTTATGTATCTATAACTAGCTTACAGTGTCTTTGTTGAAGTTAGCTGTGAGATGCCATCAATGGCATGGGATCCTTTATAAAAAGCTGATGGCATACATATACAATCATAGTATACTAGCAAATAATTTATTTGCCAGAGCAGAAATCTTACTGCCTATAGCAGACCACTGTATTGGATGAGTGGGCATAACAGATCTAACTGATAAATGCCTTATGGTGCTTCTCGACATTATTACTACTACTACGGCCCTTGTTAAGAAAGCAGTGTCTATCATTGGACTTTGTCCGATATATTTATTTTTTTTGGTTATTGCTTTTGCCTTCCACCACCAGCCTGCTTGTGTGACAACACCAGCAACTTTTTTACATGTGCAGGAATGCACCTTTTGACAGGATGGAGTAGTCAAGATATGTGGTCAAAGTGTACTGTTTGTAGAGTAACGAGACATACCTGTTGGTCAGCTGCAGTTGTGCACTGAGGAAGAAGGGAAGAAGTGACCTAGTATTACTTTGGGAGGAACTGTGATTGTACATGGGCTGAGAGTTCATGGGGTTGTTGAAATTATTGACTAAAATGAGAATACTGTCTGTAATTAGTTTGTCAAAAGCTTCTGATGCTTGTGATGCATTTGTACCTGTGACATGGGATGGGTTTTCTGTGGTGCCATGCATGAGGGCTGGAGAGAAGGTATGGCAAAATTTTTTGGACACTTTTTGCTGTATGCTGATTGCTGGGAGAAATAGTGCTTCTCATCACTGAGAATCACTTTTCTGGCTTCTTTACGTAGCTATTTAAATTTTTGTTAATTTTTGTCACATTTCATTCCCCCCCAAAAAATGTGTTTGTGTGTGTGTGTGTGTGTGTGTGTGTGTGTGTATATATATATATATATATATATATATATATATATATAATAATAATTAACAATTAATTAATAATATTAATATATTAATAGTTATATTATATTATTATATATATTATATATTTCATGGCTGATTGCTGCTTATCAACATTATTACTACTATGGGACTTGTGAAGTAAGTAGTGTCTAACATTGGGCTTTGTCTGATGTGTTTTTTTTTTGGTTATTGATTTTTCCTTTCATCCTTGTGTGACATTACCGCTGATGGTTTACATATGTAGGAATGCACCATCTGATAACTGTAACTCATCAGAGTGCATTTTCGAGCTGAGAATGCAGTGTGCCACTTGATGTATAACAGAATTTGTCTTGGACATAATTACATAATGCATTTTAATAGTATACATTTCACTTCTTTCTTTTTCTCTTTCTCCAAGTCTTTTGGGTTTCTAATACCATGATGGGAATGGATCCCATTCCTAAGTCAAAGTACGATTAAAGTTCATGAAATTAGTATTGTTTTACTCTTTGATGTTAGCTGAAAGTGCTCTTTGCAGCACCCACAATGTGCCCAGGAATGACTCCTTCTGCAATCCGTAATGTGTTACATGAATTGGTAGCATATCTAAATATGATTGTAAATTCATTTTTATAAGACCAGTTGCTCCTACTACTATTGGAACTGTCTGGGTATCTTTCTTCCACATGGCTCTCGCTTCTGCCTACAGAACTAGGTATTTTATGACTTTGTGTCTCTCTGTACGCAAGGCACTGTAGTCACTAGGTGTGGTGATTTCAATGATCAATGCTACTTTTGTCTTCTTTTCTTGGACTACTATATCCAGTTTTCTAGCATTTATCTTTTAGACTGTTGGTATTGGGTGATCCCATGTGATGTAAACCATCATTTTCTATGATTCTCTGTGGCTCATGTTTCCAGTGTTTTTCAGCCACTTCGATACCATAATGTTTGCACAATCTCCAGTTTAACAATCTCGACACATTATTATGCCTTTCAGTATACAGTCCCTCTGCCATTAGAGAGTCACAACCAGCAATAAGTTGGGTGACTGTTTCCAATTAAGTTCCACAAAACCTACATATGTCTGTTTCTCACACTTGTTCAATGGACATAGTAAACCAGTGCGTATGTAGCCCACTATCTTGGGCTGCCAATATTAACCTTTCATTTCTTGATGTAAATTCACCTCTCCTTAACCATTCCTGCGTTCATTCTTGATCAACATGAGGCTCTTCCAGAAGTTTTCTATAATTGCAACTATATGTTTTTTCCACATTTTTTGCCTTCTCATTTGATCCTTCATCTTATATTCTTTCTTTTGTTTTTTTAGCACATTCAGTTGCTGTCTGATTTTTATCCACTTCTGGTTTGATTTCCATTCCTGCTTGACGTTGATATGTTTCTGCTAAATTAAGCAGAGATGTCATCTTAGATTTATTCTCCTCATGTTTCAAAACTTTCACCGCATTCGGATCTTGTGAGGTCAGTAGATATGTGTGGAGTCCCACGATTGCAGATCTATACATGTAATCAATTTCAAGGAGGCCCATCCCTCCTTCAGAATGGAGAATATATAATCTTGGTATACACTGATTTTTATAAATCATTTGGTGAGCATGAAGCATCCGTCTTGTTTTAATATCCAATCTATCTAGCACTTTTTGGGGCCAGTCAAATCACTCCAAAACTATAAGTTAGGACAGGAAGAGCAAATTGATTTACAGCTTGGATCTTGTTCCTAGGTGTCAATGCTGTTTTCAGGATTAATTTAAGTCTTCTAAAGTACTCCTTACTAAGCTTTATTCACATTTGTTCATGTTTTACTGCTGATCCTTCATCAGTTCCCAAGTATTTATACACCACCTCTTGCTCAAGTTCTTTTATATCACATTCTTGTCCCAAACTGATGCTGCAATTTTCCTTTTTTAAAGGTTGCTTTTGCACATTTATCAAGACCAAATGACATTCCAATATCATCTGAAAAAATGTTGACAACCTGTAGCTTTACTTTCAATTCCTCATCTGATGTCAACAGCTTAATGGATTAATGGTAAGGCAAAATAGCAATGGTGACAGGGAGTCACCCTGGAATATTCCCCTATGGATTTTTATCCCTGGGATAATAATCTGTCCTTTATGATGGCTTAATTGCAATGTGGTCTGCCACTGTTTTATGGTTACTGTAATGTAATCAACCAGTGTATGATGTACCTTATACATTTTTAAGCACTCTTTTATCCATGAATGTGGGATACTATCAAATGCTTTTTTATAGTCAATCCATGCCATACTTAGATTTTTCCCTTTCTTACAGTTATCCACTATAACTTTAACAACAAATGATCCTTTGTTCCATATGACTTCCTTTTATTGCCCTTTTGTTCTACTACCATAATTGAGTTTTCTTCTAAATGACTATAAACTCTGTCACCGTCAGTCCCCATGTATAGTTTATACGTTGTCGGAAGACAAGTTATTGGTCTATAATTTTTAGGGTAGCTTGCAGGTTCACTCTTAAGTAAGAGCATTGATTTTCATGTTGTTAACCACTGTGGTGTCTGTTCGGTGTGTGCATATAAATAGTTTTTACACATGGCTAAATCCTCATGTAAAGAAGTTAATACTTTAAGCCACAAGTTAGGTACTGCATCTGGGCCTGAGGTTTTCCAGTTAGAGGTGTTTCTCAACTTTGTTTCAATCTCTCTGGCTGTTATTTCATCCCTTTTCATATCCTATACCTTGAAAATTCTTATTCTTTCTTTTACTTCTTCTATCCATTTAGCATCTTTGTTATGTTCCACAGGATCTTCTCCAAAATGTATCTACTTCCTTTTTTTCGGCGGTCTGTCAATTCCTTTTACCTTATTTCTCACTTCTCTATAAAACTTTTTTGGGTCATCAATAAATTGCTTATTTTGTGTTTGTCCCTTATATTTATCTTTGTATCTTTTGAGTCTTTCCATCTGTTTTAAAATTTTTAGTGTATCTCCAGTACTGCATAATAGATCCTGGTCTGTTCTAATACTACGCCTTGCTTTTAACATCTATCTTCCTTAATATTTTTGTTGATCTGTTCCCTCTTCTATAATCTTCTGACAATGACACTTCTTGTCTTAACTGCTTTATAGTGTTCTCTATTCGATATTTCCATGATGGTATTCACTTTCACCCCCCCCCCTTTTCCCTCGCTACCCTATGTTCCTGTGGTAGAATTTTATCAGTTATTAATTTAGCAGCACAGTAATATATTCTGTTTACTTCTGTTATATCACACGGATCTCTATGGACAGTCCTAATTACTATGTTCATTTGTTTTATCAAGCTTCTGACTTTTGGGGTTTTATTAACCTTCTGCAGTCTATTTCTCTTATTGATCTTGATGTATCTGTCTTTGTCTATTAAATCAAGCAACTCTTCTCTTAACTCCCTTTCTTCCATACTGAGGGCACATCCTTTGTTTTCCATTTGCTGCGAGGATTCTATAGAAAGTTCTATAACATCTTCTTGTGGCACATTCTCTTCAATTTCATCCTGTGTCATCTGTTGTTTTGTCATATGGAAACTCACTGGCCTATCACTCCTCAACATGCATCAGAGTTTCTACAGTTTCCTGTTCCTTTCTTTCCTGTCTAGCTTCAAGTGAACTTTTATACTGGTTTCCTGTGGAAGGCTCCAAAATATATTGATATGACACCTGACCTATTGCTTCCTGTTCCACTTGTTTCCCCTTAATTTGGATATCCATTGCTCTATCCTGTTGTGGTGCTTTCTGCATTTGATTGTCTACACTGAATTCTTCTCTTTGCAGCTGTTCCATTACTTCAGTTTCTATTTCTTTGACTTCTCCATTATTAATCTCTTTTTCTACTTTTCCTCTTAGTCTTCTTATTTTTTGTATTGTAAAGTTTTCCATATCTGGATTCCTTTGCCTGTATTTTTTTTCAAATATCTTTGGTGTGTTCTTTTTGCATTGGTTAGTTTTGCTTTCCCCTTTGCATAAATATTACACCATATTAAATCTGTTTTCCTTTCCTCTGTCCATATTTCTTCTTCACAGGTCTCCTGGTCTTCTTGCTTTTTCTTATTCTGGGGACTCACTCCATCATGCTGTGATGTAGTCTGTTTTAGACCTTTTACATTAAATCCTTCACTTTGCAGGCACTCCAAAACTTTAACTTCTATTTTTTTAACTTCTACTTTACTAATCGTCTTTTCTACATTAAATATTCGTGCTTTTAGTCTTTTTATTGTGAAATTTTCCATATCTGGATGCCTTTGCCTGTATTTTTCTTCGAATATCTTTGAAACTGCCTTCTGTATATTAGTTAACTTGGCTTTCTCCTTTGCATAAATATTGCACCATATCATATCTCTTTCTTTCCTATGTCCATATTTCTTTTTTATATTTTTCAAATACCTCTAGGTTTTGTTGTTTATATTTTCTCACTTCCTCAGATGCTTCTTTTTCCAAAGAGATGAAAGTTTTTTGATCTATATACTATTTTTTCAAAAATCTGTTGTATTAATGAAAGCAAATATGTATTTGAAGCGTGTGACAGTTTTTCCTATGGAAGTATTTTTCTTTCCTCTTTCCTCTCTCCTCTCATAATCGTTTTGTATATCTTGTGTCTGGAAATTCTGGGCTTTTTACATAATAGTAACAATACATAATTTCTTTTTTATCCTCAATAGTCCACTCTGACATCTTTATGGCTCTTCTTTGGCCAATCAATTTTTATCGTTTTTGTGGACTACTACTTCCTTCTACAACAGGGGGGAGGCATCCTCCCCCTGAGTCTGGCCTGGCCCCATTGTATGACTGTTTCCATATTTTGAGGATTCTACACTGTCATTTTTTTCAGTCCTGGCACCGGTGCACCTACCAGGATTGGACACTTTTTTATCCTGTGTCTTGTGCACCCAGCTATCTTTTTTTATTTTTGATTTACTTCTGTCCATGATATATGCTATATAAATACAGTCTATATATCAGTGTCGCCTTGGTGAGATTTTGTGAAAAACAGGGTCCACCTCGCGAAGGTACTCACCAAGACTTGAGGATGAATTCACTTTCAGCACTACTACACTCCTTTGCTTGCTGACTTTTCTTCTCTCCATCAGGACCCCGTTCAGTGTGGGTACTGTGATGGGACAAGACAAATGCATAGTGCAAGGCATGCAGCTTGAAGGTTGGTATTATATACAGTGTGTGTCATGGTATTTTCAAATTTGTTGTGCTGTGAGTGTATTGGTAACAGTAGTGGGTTGTTAATCCTTTCATCTCTGTCGGTCTAGGTGTCCATCAGAGACCTTGACAGGTGTGGATATGTGGCTATTCCTATGTGCACTGGGCATCAAAAAGAGCTATAGAAATTGGAGCACAAAATCTGTGAGTATCTCAGTCAGAAATGCAGGTGTCCTGGGTCGGAAAAAAAAGCTTGTGGTGGGATGGTCTGCTATCTATGCTGTGGGAGAAATATGCCAGTGGTGAAGAAGAAGATATTCTAGTACTGCATCTGGGAGTAAATGACCTGGCAACATGACCCCTTGTGGATCTGAGAGGGGGAATAATGAGAATTTTGGGCAGACTGCTTACATGGTGGCCTAATCTGCATATTATAAAGTATGATATAATACAATGGCTACATTGGAAGGGCGCACATAGTATTAAGGCCATTGATAAAATCTGAAGACTGCATAATAGCTTTATGTGGGGACAAACAAAGCTGTGCATAGGATTTGTGATTCACCATAACACCATAAATTCTAGGTTACCCCAGTTATACAGTATGACTGTGTTCACCTAAGTGACATTAGACTTGATGAATTTATATGTTATTTGAGAGACTCTGTCCTATTTACCAAAACAAAGCTGTGCAATTGTACTGGTTTTTAACTAAATGGGCTGGGAAAGCATTACAAGAAATTGTTTGGTTTGACTGGTTCATTAATGTCTTCTTGTCAAGAGTGACAAATTGTTCAGTCTATTGGTCAGTACACAGCAATGTCACGTGGCTACAGTCTTCATGACACTTTACATAGAAAAGACTGAATGTACTCTTAGGTCTGTCTTGGTTTTCATTGATATTGTGGTGCAGGCACGGAAAGCTGTGGTGCAAGTAAAGGGGTAAAGAACAATATGTACCATGGTTTGTGCATTGACCCTATTAATTTGTGTTTACTGCATGTCACATTTTCAACATTGAGTGACACAAAATTGGTGTACTGCTTCCATGAGAGCTGAAAAGATCTGACTCTGTACTACACTACATACAGTAGTTATATACCCTGACCGATGTCGATAGCTCCCCCATTATTTCCAGGTATCTCAATATGCATGTTGATAAATGGTGGACTAACACCCTTATCTATCCAGCTTGTAGTTGGTGTTCATCTGTTTTGTTCATGAAAATGTAGTCTTCAGGTAATGCATTCAGACAGTCAACTTTTTGAATGGGCCATTCAATTTGTATCATGCAGACTTTAGTAGTCTTGAAAGTCTGTCATGAGCTTCAGTCCATGTTGCTAACCAAATGGTTTATAAAGTTGTACATGCTGGGATGGGACTAACATTACTGGTTACCATGTTACATAACCATTCTGACATGAAAGCAGCTCTGCAAATATCAGTAATTGTTACTGTTGCTATCCACAGCTGAATGCCACGGATGGCAGTACAATGTCTTAATTCACTCTTGAGTGTCTGTATCTTCTTTTTTTTTTTTCAATTTGCATGTAAGTCACACTTCTGTAAGTTGTATATGACATCACTGTATACATTTCCTCACCTGTTTGCAAAGTTAATCATACACTAAAATTTCCATGCTTACCATGACCTAATCTGTGAAAAAAAAAAGGTGGACCCCTACCTATGTACTAACTCTCAGGCACTCCATCATAGACTACATGAAGTTAACTTTTTTTCTCTCAGAAACTGATGCTTCAAGCTGCAGTACAAGTATTTGACTAGGTTCCCATCAGCTTCGTGGTGATTTGGGTTCCATGTAAAATGGGATAATATAACTATCTTATATATAGAGTATGTAAAACTTTTGTCACATGGCATACATCCATGTCATATACCTAACTCTGGGTAATAATGCCTTACCAGACAGCGTGTCTGTGTCATGGTTTTGCATGTTTTCAAATTGGGTAAAGTATACATCTCTGTTTTGCTACTGGGTTGATGTCATGTTTTAGGAGACAATGTTTTGCTTTCTGCATTTAACAGAATTATTCAACGTGAAGTTCGGGATGAATATGCATGGTCCAGTACCCTTCAGTTTTGAGCCCAAATATGCACCTAGAGAAAAAAGACCAAAACGCCGAAGAGGAAGTAGTGGAAGCAGTGATGTAGAAACAGATGAAGTGAATACCGAGAACATGAGTTGGTGCACATGTCAAAAGTGTGTTCTAATTAACACCTACCATGAATGCTATTGCTGTGTATCGTCCCATCGAGCATGTGCCAAAATTGCACAGCTTGAAATGTTTGTTGTGGATTTTCAACAACCATATACTGGGACGTGGGAACAGAGTTGTCATTCCGACACGTGTAGTCTCCCATATACGATAACAATTTCCTGCAGACGACAATGAATATGTTGACTTCCTGCCGAAGGGATATGGGTATACCCTGAGTAACCGCTGACATACATATGTGTAATGCTACTGGACTGATAATTCAATATCTCAAATGGATAGCAGGTTGATCTGATTCATTGCTATAAGCATGTTTTAAATTGTAACATGTCATCTGCTTCAATGTTTGTGATATGGAAATAAAAGTTTTAATGCTTTGGCAATTTTTTTCTTCCCATTATTTGGTGCAGATTGTGTCAATGAGAGATCTAGTAGAATGATAATTATGGATTTGTCATATTTCTTTGTAAATATTCACTCTGGGTGTACAGCATGTATTGCATGCAGACTTGCACCGGCGTAGTGAAACTCTTGTTAAACAATGATTTGTACATTGCAGGACATGCTACTAAAAAATGTGCATTTTCAACAATGTGTAGCATGTTTGATGGCACTATGCACAAATAAGCCAGTGATGGTCCTGTCACATACCTAGCTCTGGGTAATAATGCCTTATCAGACAGTGTGTCTGTGTCATGACTCTACTGGAGTGAGTTGAGACTGTGCACTTATGTAGCAGATGTCTTCGTAAGTACGTACCTGTATTGGGTCACCGTTTGTCCACTGATGACAATAGCAAATGGCTGTGTCCATTTCCATATGGTTGCATTGCACATGACACATTCACTGTCCACATAACTGAGACCCCTGACGGTATACTGGACTGTGATCTACATTTGTAAGAAAAGTGGACATTTTCACTCTGTATCTGAACTCAGGTGGAAGGCGTGACTGGTATGATGTCATTGGTATGTCCATAGTTTCATTGTATGATGACTCAATACTACAGTGCTCAACATTTATTGCCTGTTGACATAAGGGATAATGGCAGGTATCAAAGGATCATAATAATCCACTACTGTTAACTTGTCATTGATGTAATATGACTGCACACATAAAAGTCATGCAAGGATGCAAGTTCATGGATGTGATGTAATGTAGATGCAATGCGTACTCTGAGTTGATTAACAAATTAGGGTTGAAGTGATATGGTGTCTATGAGTGTCTTGTAATGGTCAGTTAGGCCAGAAAAAAATTTTTAGTTGTTAGAATGCAAACCAGTAAAAAATTGTCAGAGCATTTAGTTACTGTCTCATTAAGACCAAATTACTCAGTTCAGCTTAGTGCAGCTGTACTGCTAAGGCAGGATTAGTGAAGGTAGTTTAATGCAACCTATGCCTTTGAAGGGATTGTGTTTAAGAGTGAGTGATACAAAGCTGACAGGCACACACACACTAACCCACAAGGAAATAGTATTAGTTTGTAATATTTTATCTGGACATTCTGGCGAGTACATGGCTGGGTGTATTTCATACAAGTGTTGCACACCCAAAGTAGATCTTTGGTGTTATGTTTCTGTGAATGCGAAGTCATTGTCACTGCAGTTTTTGTTAGAAATGTGCACAGATTAAAATTATTTTCTATTTCTATGTGGAGATATAAGGACCAGTCAAACGTGGCCATGGGTTGCACTGCAGCACTGATTTTTATATTCTGCATTAAATGCTTTGATGCAGCACAGTTACAGTGTTTTACAAGAGATTTGGGTGAAACATACTGCAACCAATAAGTGCATGTATTTTTTTCAGGTTCCTCACTATTACCCACAAGGATTTGACACCATACCATAGTGCTTGGCTTACGGCTGCCACACAAGATGACATTGCATTCCCAAAGGCATGTCATTCCATAGATTTCCACATGATGCACAACAGTGCACAGTGTGGGTACATCAATGTGGAACCAATGTGAAGTGACATTCAAAAATTTGTAAAGGAGGAGATAGTTAGCAACCCCCAAAGCATTATTTGTGTTCCCGTCATTTTAAAGAAGACATGTACGAGCTTGATTACTGCTTTGAATTGATGCCAGAAAACATGAAACCACATATACCTCATTGTATATTGAAAGCCAATGCTCTACCAACACTGTTTGACTTTGCTCCAAATCAAAGAAGGAATACTTCAGTGCAACGTATTGAACGGAACATGTGAAGAAAGGTATGTCTATTTGTAGAGTGAAAACTGCTATGAAGTGATGTCAGGACAGTAATGTTGTAATAGCAATATTGGGAAAACAATGTCATAAACCACTAACCAATAGCAAGGTTGTATATGTGCACTGTAAGGTTGATGTCAAGTGTCATTAACAGACTGAAGTTGATGTAAAATACCACAACATTACCTGTAGCCTAAAGTAAGATGGAGATCCAAAGGAGGGTGTTAAGGATATGATTTTATTTGCACTACATCAGTGGTGTGCAGAAACTTTACTGTTGTATATGCATGTGCAACTGTATAGTACATCACTGGGTCAATTTAAGGTTACAATGTAGTACACAAAGTTTTTTTTTTCACTATTTTCCAGCTTGTGGAGGGCCTGCTGTCAGAAGCACAGCCTGTACAAGAGCATTTGGAGGACCAACCCAGTTGGAGTAATATGCAGGTAAATCAAATGGGTTGCATCAGGCAAAAGTACATGTGAAAGAATACTATGCACTTCTTTTTGCAATTCTTGCACAATGGTGTCCAATTAAGACTTAATTACAATTCATAATATTCCATTTGTAATGAGATGATGGCGTGCAATTTCAGGAGTAGATGACAATCGGACAATACAAATGTGACTGATTCCTGCAGTACAGTTGACTAACAGTTGTTGTACATCTGAGGGATTAACATTTATTCAATACACAGGGATGTATGTTTGAGTAGTATAATCGTAGCAAGGTGGGGATTTCCATGATGAATGTTCTTATCAAGACACACACATTGGTTAAACATAAAAAAAAAGAAAAGTTACGGGCTGTAAGTCCTGTTACTGTAATGCATTCCTGGACTGTAATTTTTCAGTAGAGATGACTGAAAGCAGGTGACTGAATCGAGGATCTGTAGGACTGAATTGTGTGAAGAGCTCATCCACAACAAATCCTTATTGAAAAAGTGAAGTTCCATGAGCCTGTGTCCAAATTTCACCTAGTTTTAAAAATATTCACTGTGGTCCTCCAGTGAAAAGAGGCTACTCAACTAGTGGGTACTGACACATTCAACTAAAGACAAGGGTATGCATACATAAATGGATAGAGAGATGCAGAACTCATTGTATAATTCTTATTTCTTCTCAATTTGGCTTAATAGCAGCATTCATCGATTATGGAGCAGGAGTATCGGAGATGGCAGTTACAGAGCCGAAGACCAGTGTGTACTCGGATTCAGGCATTCAGCCTATGTAAGTGATATCTACTAATTAGTACATCAGTAACATAGCACATGATGACATGCACATGGTATCAGTGTGCGGTGATTGCTTTGTGGTGTGATTTAGTAATGAGCATAGTCAGTTTTGAGATTTGTAATATACTTTTGGCTTACCTTCCTTGGCACCTGAGGGCAGCAGTGTAGCACTTTGCGATGCTCTGCTTGTTCCGAAGACACAGTATGGTGAAACTTGCATTGGAATCATCAGGGAAGAGTTAGTAGCTTAGCTGCATGTTTCTGGTTTATTTACACAACATATTTTGAATGTGCATATTTGTTGAAAACGTTTTGCTGACAGGCCACAATGTCAGTCTGAGGTCATGGCAGATCATTGGAAGGCAGAAGAAGTAGATATTCTCATTCTGGTGTGACACGCAACCAGGACTGCTGGGATTTATTGAGTGACCCCGTTTGGTGAAAGACTGACATTACAGACTTGTAACATCAATCTTAGTTTTTGTGATTTATTTGTAAATGGGTACCATAGCACAAGTTTTACATCCACGAAGGGGACACAACTCGTTGTCAGACAGAAGTAGTACTTAACACGATTTTCAGGATTCAGTGTGACATATACTTACCTAAGGCAGTGACAAGGTGTTTTAAAGAATGAAAATGCTGCAAGGCTGTTAAAGTACTCGGCCGTACTGTGTATGCTAAGTGTAATGTATGCAAATAACATTTGAGATATACTGCCAAAGATGCCTACATTTTGGATTCTACACAGGTGGAGATGGAACTTGTACCAGTCTGCACAGACGTAATTGTGTTCAACACTGAGATAATAAGTAGCACGTTCACAAAACCAAACAAGGTGAAGAACAACACCTGTCAGGCCAAAAATGTGCAAGGCATACAGGCAACATACCTACATACCTGATACTAGTAATAACACCACTAAAGGTAAGGTTACAGAAAGCCATGATGCTGCTATTCAATTCCCAGAAACAGTAGTGCAACCATTCATAGATGACAATTACAGTAAGGTGTAAAATACTAAAAAGAAACACTGCCATGGCTAGGAAACACTCTTCGAAGCTTTATTAACAAAAATTACACACGATTGAGCACTTTCTTCCCTACACCCAGGGATTTCATCAGAATCTACATGCATTCACTCTTTCCCCATTAAATACTTTGTTCAAACAGTGATGTCACTCATTAAAAACACTGATAGGATGTATTTAAAGCGTACCAAACATAAAACCACCTTTTAACCATTTTCTTAAAATCATATAAATAAACACATCACAATAAAAAATACTATTCGCCTTTTCCTTTTGTATCTGTAAAAACATTTCATTTAAAATTCATTTCATAAAATCCACTTTTTTATTTAATAAAGGCTTTATAGAAATTACTTCATTTAAACCTGGGGTTAGACTTGCTTGCAATTTAATTTGCCATTTAGTTTCCCTCTCTTCAATATGGGTTCTGTAGTCACCACCCCTCGGATTTTTTGCCACTTTTTCTAAAATGATAAACCTGAATTCTTTACAATCCTGGGAGTTACTAATGTGCCTATATAGGGCATTATTAGTGTTCTTAGTACTTATCTGGTATGTGTGTTCGTATATCCTGTCTCTCAGTTTTCTCTCAGTTTTACCTACATAAAAACTGGGACAGGATTTACACATAGCCAAATAAACAACTCCTGTAGTTTGACAGTTCCCTTTCTAAGGTCTCACTACAGTTTTTAAATAATTATTAATTTTTATCTTATCTTCTGTGCAAATGAATTTGCACTGTGAACAGTTACCACATTTTGTGGTGCCATACCTATTACTAATCTTGGTAGCCATTTCAAAATTCTTCTTCAAATTCGGACCTACTTTGTATACAAAGTTAGGTTTGCTACCTCCAATATTCCATAATTTAGGATTGTTTCTCAGGATGGCCCAATTTTTGTTAATAATTTTTTCTACTTCTTTTGCATTACCACCATATGGAACAATCATAGCTCTTTCATATCTTTTACTTTCTATGTCTTTTATACCTTTACCTTCTTGTAAAGCACTATTATTCCCTAATAATGGCTTGTATTTCTTGCCCCATTCGTTCCTGACATACTCCACATATTCATTTATTATTTTCACTGGGTACCCCTTTTCTTGAAATATATTAGCTACTTTCCTCAATTCCTCTTGTAAGTCTTCCTGTTTCAAGGTCATTCTTGCTATTCTAATTAATTGTCCTTTTACTATACTGTTCTTTTGTCTGACCGGATGGTCAGTGGAGTATTGCAAATAGGAATTACTGAAGGATGGTTTCCTATATACTTTAGATTTGAAACAGTTGATTTCTTTTTCTATGTATGTGTCCAAATAGTTTATTCCTTTTTTATCATACCCATATGTAAACTTTAGGAATCCTGTGCTTTCATTAAGATATTGAACCAGGTCTTTGATACTATTTTCTGGACCTTTCCATAAAATAAAAATATCATCCAGGAACCTGACATAAAGTCTCATATATTGGAAATACTCACTTGGAAACACACATTTTTGTTCCCACTCTAAAAGTACAAGATTAGCAAACACAGGGGCACAAGAGGCCCCCATGGCTACACCTCTATGCTGCCTATAATATTCTCCATCAAATTCATATTTTATTTAAATTATTCAATCAAATATTATGTAGTTATAATTACAGTAAGGTGTTAAAATGCTCACAGAAGAGAAATTAATTGCAGCCAAGCATAGAAGAGGACATAGGTCATAATGATAACACTTTAGAGAGGGCTAGCCATCAACATTCATGGTACAGTCTGGCATTGAACCTGTGCAGGCCCAAGAGCAGACTGCTGAGAGTAGCATGTTTAGTGACACCAGTACTGAAGACTGAAAGAAGTAGAGAAAATGAAACTTCTGAGATTGAGGAAGACCCAGACTGGTGTGAATCATCACTAAGCATGTCTCAGTCTGAGGTGGCTGAATCATTTTAGGAACTTTCAGAGGAGGAGATTGTTGTTGGACAAAAAATGTATTGTTTTTGAGAACTGCCTCTATAAGTTGTTGAAGCTGTAGGTCTTGTGTGCAGGACACCAGCTTGTGAAATCGAAAAAAAGACCATACTTGGTACTTTTGTTTCTGTGAAAGTGTCTTGTTTTAATGGACATGAAATTCTATGTTGGGAAAGCCAACCAGTGCTTGGTCAAATGCAATCAGAAAACTTAATGAGTGCAGTGGCAGTATTGTTCAGAGGAAGCACTTATGCACACATATAAAGGTTTTGTGTCTACCTTGGTGTAGAATTCATTGGAAAGACCACATACTATGAAATACAGAGTCAACAGCTTTTCCCAGTTGTGCAATTCCATTGACGTGAGCATCAGAAGCAGCTGTTGAAGGACGTTGAAGGGAGATTGATAAGGTTAGGTGGAGATGGACGCTATGACAGTCCAGGACTTTTGGCTAAGTACTGTACCTACAGTATGATGGATTTAGACACAGGATACATACTAGATTTTGCAGTGTAGCAGATTTGTGAAGGGGTGGCGTCAGTGGGACTGGAGAAGATCGGTTTTGAAAGGTGCATGAGAAATTTAATTACTCAGGGTGTGACTATCGGTGTAGTAGCAAATATAGGCATTGTGGTATAGCATCAGTAATGTGTAGTGAATTTACGCAGCTAAAACATCAGTTTGACATCTGGCACATGTGCAAAAGTATTCATAAAAAATTATGTTGGCTGCCACACAGAAAGTACAAGAGGATTTAATGCCATGGTGTCGCAATATTTGTAATCACTTGTGGTGGTGTACAGCAATGTGTGATGGGGATCCAGTATTATTTGTGGAGAAATGGTTGTCCCTGTCATTTCATGTGATTGACCAACATAGCTAGGGGGCTACAAATTATGTAAAATGCCCACACAAAGTACCAGTCCCTTGAGCGAGTGATAAAAAATGGCTAGACGAAGGAGGAGTGCATACTGCACTGCAGAAGATTGTAAGATTGCAAGTTTCCCATTGCTTCTAAAAGATCTGAAGCAGACTATCAACTTTTGTCATATTGGCAGTCTGGAGGTATTCCACACATTGCTGTGCCGTTAATGTCTAAAGTTAGAGCACTTCAGCTATGAAGGGATGAAAACAAGAACAATGTTAGCTATTTTGGACCACAATGTAAATCAGAATAGGGAACATTTAGTCATTAGGTGCCCCTGTAATCACTCTGGGCCAATTGGTGAAAAGAGATACAGAATGGTGTATCTCAAGGCAAAGCAGGCGTGGACAGCAAAGCCTATATTTGAAGGTAGGAAGTATGACTACATCTATGATCTCATCATGAATGTAGTGTCTGCCAAGACAGGTAGCCTGAGTGTGGAGCAATGGAAGTATCACAACTGCCAAGAAACATTGCTAGATGCGAGCGGCCAGAGAAAAATACTGTCATTTCGCAGTTACTGTCATGCTTTGGCAGTAAGTAGTCAGGAACACATAAAAGACTATACATTTAAGAGTACATGGTAAATTACTGTTCAGTAAGGTAGAAAATAAGGAGAAGTTGCCCATGCGCATAAGTTAAAGGAGCTAAAATTCTAAGCAGTGAAACTGTTATTACATATAAAGCGAGAAACAGTGTCAGATAGTCTGCAAGACTTCGACAGCAGCGACCACTCTAACTACTGCCATTCAGTAGAGGAAAAAATGTAGGTAGAAACATTCCTAGTGACAAGTGAAATGAGGGAGTAAGGCAAGTTTTTCCATATTTCCTTGAAAGTGAGGCCATAATTTATAAGTAGTTGCAGAAAATGACATGAACTCCTAAAAATGTAGGTAGAAACATTCCTAGTGACAAGTGAAATGAGGGAGTAAGGCAAGTTTTTCCATATTTCCTTGAAAGTGAGGCCATAATTTATAAGTAGTTGCAGAAAATGACATGAACTCCTTTACGAAAATGAAATGTAGCTGTTGGATGGCATGGGCCATTCAATTTGTATCATGTGGACTTTAGCAACTGAAGTTAAAGTTTTGGTTTCCATCCACTTTTGCACATATTTAGGGTGACTGCTTGTATGTCTTTGGTACTGGTGAGAAAATATGGACTGGTCTCAGCTAATGAGATGCAAAGATGGCAGACATTTGAGGTGACATGTCAGTAGTGTGTATCAGCTGAAAATGATCTGTCTGAGTGGGTATTAATAAATAAAGAGCAAGAATTTAACACTGCAAAATGTGTGTGTGTGTGTGTGTGTGTGTGTGTGTGTGTGTGTGTGTGTGTGTGTGTGTGTGTGTGTGTAATATCTGTGTAATATGTGCATATGGTTATCTTTATTGTCTATGAGTCATGATGATCGAGAAAAACTAATCTGAAAATTGTGTAATATGTAGCCAGTAAAGCAATGTAACTGTCGTGAACATTGTTGGAGCTGAACGTCCCAACTGACGACAGGAATGCTATATGACATAAATGCAGGAAGTATGCTGCAGATAGCAAAGGTGGATATGACATGTGATATTTAACACTGCAAGAATTAGGCATTAACTCATACATATGTGTGTATGTTTGAAACATAACAGTATGTGCTCTTGATGTGCATTACAGGTGATGCCAATGTGGAGACACCATCTGGAGAAAGATGGCCTGAAGGAAGCCTGAAAATATTGGCAGAAGTAGTCATGGTAAATATTGCACAAAGGAAACTTAACAGCAAATGTAAGTGTGATGGTGTTTATAGCAATAGCCCTTGAACCAAAGGTGACAGCTCATACCTGCATTTGTAAGGTACACACTAGTCATACTATGTTTTGTTGTTGAAAGGAAATTTCATGATGTTTTGTTTTATTCACAATTTTTTACTATATGGTGAAGGAGTTAAACTGAAATAAGAATAGTGCCATTGTTTCCAGGTTGCCAGATTCAAAGTGGTTATAGTGGAAAGATAAAATTTGTAGTGATACCACCATTCACAAATACCAGCTAGGACAGGTGTCAGCATACTGCACATTGCTGGACAGAAACATTGCAGAGGCATGCTGCAACCAGGATGATGGACACTGACAATGTGACCCATGCTAGAAATGGTTGGTAAAACAGTGCCTGTTGAATGATGTACTTGAAAAGGAGATGGAATTGGAGGGTTCAGTGGCATTCGTTTTATTTACTTCATTTTGTGATGGTAGAATTGAAACACTTAACAGTTCTAATGGCATGAGTCATAGAAAGAAGACTTGAAATGCTTTATGGGAAAGAGAAAGGGTTGAAGGAGAAGAAGATCACGTTGATATATCAAGCACCATTGGTAGCCATGCAGTGGTAAACATGCTAAAATTACAAATACAGCACTTAGAGTGATTTTGAGGTGTTAAAATAGGTCTGGAAACAAAGACAGACTGAACAAAACATTTTTTTTTAGTTCTAGGGTGGATTGGATTTCCTTTAAGTAAAACTAATAGTAACTCATCTCATAGATACAGTCGGGAATATAGTGAAGCTTAGTTTAGATATTGTTTTCGTTATGTGTTTCAGCCTGTCCTGCAATGTTATTTTAAATATTTCCTGGTGATTTGAAGTCGTGGGCGGTGTGGCACTATTAAGTTATCTAGGATGATGTAAGTGAAGGAAAATGCAATGATGGATGAATGCACAACTTGTAAGACTAAAATTAAAAGTAATGAGAGGTTCATGCTACTAATTTGTGGACATGTTCTGTAGCGGAATTACTCTGCCTATTAGCAAACATTCATTCAAGTAGTTAATGGCAGTGAAAATCTTGTAACCAAAAATTGATATAGTTGCTGCAGGCCCACCCATAGGATATGTAGAGTGGTGCTTAAGCACAGTGGAATTAGTAATTTTATTGAGTCCAGGACAATTTCATATAAGCAGTTGCATAGTTCATTTTATTTCAAAGGCTTTATTAGTAATGAGAGTATGTTAGTTGCAATAGGGCATTGGCAATTTCATAAGGCCATGGACAGAGGAAGAGAAAAGAATTTGACTCAGCAAACCTGGTGTGTATCTATAAAGTAGCTATTGTCACAACAAAAAAACATAGTGAGCAGATCTTACAAGCAGGAACCAATTTTTGTAGAAAGACCTTTTTACACAATGTTTGAGAAACCATTATTAGTCATGACCCTTAATACCAAGTGGGTGGCCTCATTCCACAGACATCACACTGTTCAAAATCCTGTGTAGCAGTTATACCCTCCGAACAGTGTTTATGGTCCAAACCATTGTGTAGTGCGCTCCCTTTCACCTGTGCAGATGATGATAGCTGGTACCCTTGACACATTTTAACTTTTGTGACTATGTACTAATGTCTGATGCACAGTGTAAGAGAGCATTACATTGCGCAGCTGTCACAGAGTTGATGGCAAAGGGGTATGAGTAATGAGATACAGTCAATTCATGTTGGATTACAAAAGAACACCTAGAACAAAGGCCTCCAATTTAGCTAGTTCTCTGTCTGCAGCTGGATAACTTCAGTGTAGTGTAATAGATGCTCTGAGCAAAACTTAAATGAGGGTGATTAGCAACAGAAAAGAAGCAGCCCTCTTACAGAAGGAATACAAAATGACAGTGTCTCACACATTCCCCACTATATGTCAATGGCATAGGAATTCACAGTTACTTCCTTATGTCTGGCATGAGTCATAGAAAGAAGACTTGAAATGCTTTATGGGAAAGAGAAAGGGTTGAAGGAGAAGAAGATCACGTTGATATATCAAGCACCATTGGTAGCCATGCAGTGGTAAACATGCTAAAATTACAAATACAGCACTTAGAGTGATTTTGAGGTGTTAAAATAGGTCTGGAAACAAAGACAGACTGAAAAAAACATTTTTTTTTAGTTCTAGGGTGGATTTCTCCTTTAAGTAACTAAGAAATAGTAACTCTCATAGATACAGTCGGGAATATAGTGAAGCTTAGTTTAGATATTGTTTTCGTTATGTGTTTCAGCCTGTCCTGCAATGTTATTTTAAATATTTCCTGTGATTTTGAACTCTGATGTCACTGTGAATACATACTTAGTATGTTCTTGCTCTTTTATTATTAATTATTAAATATATTTAAACCTTTCATTGTGGCTGATCTTTGTAGAGATATTTAAGTTTTGAAAGTATTTGCATATTTATTTGGTGACACTGTGCGGCCCAATTCTAATAGCCTTGCTCTTAGGCAAACTACCATTTGTATTAATATTGATTTCACTCACTATATCAGGTACCCTTGGAAGAGCCTTAAGGTAGCTGGTGAAGGGTTCTGGTGGCAGTGGTAACTACATTATAGTCTGGGCAGAAGGGGGCATAGCTAGTAAACCTGTGCCAGTCTTTCCCAAGGAAGTGTGTGTGTGTGTGTGTGTGTGTGTGTGTGTGTGTGTGTGTGTGTGTGTGTGTGTGTGTGTGTGTGTGTTGTGTGTGTGTCAGCTACTTGGGCAGGGACACAAAGCACTGGTTGGACAGAGAGAGTGTTGGAGGACTTGGCTTGGAACCCTTGCTAAAGACTCTGCTCTATAGCTGTGCCAGTGGTGAGTCTTACTGGGGATCTGGATAAAGAGGGAGAAACCAACCCCGGTTTATGGGAAATTGTACTTGATGCAGAGAGCTGCATCTGGAAATACTGTGTGTGCACCTGTTATCCTCCCAGTGCACGTCCCCCACAGATGCCAGTGGTAAGGATTGAGGCACCTTGATTACTGGTCCAGTGGCGGTTCATCACAATAATAATAAAAAAAGGAAATGTTGAACAGCTGCTGTGCTAGATAAATACAAGGAACCAATACCCCCTGACAGCCTGAACTCTCCTCGTGGTCCCCTGCAGAGTTCCTAAGCCAGCAGAGAGCAGAAAAAGCAACTTTCTTGATTATAAGTATTATTTAAACTTTTTATTTTGCATTTTTCGATCTTTTGAGCTTTTCGACTACTGTTTGTGCCTATATTACTGTTTTATTACCTTATTTTCCTGTTTTTCTGTGCTTAAATTGTTGATTGCACTTGTTGGCTAAAGTTTTGCTTAAAAGTAACAAACAGGCTAATACACTCAAGTGTACCAGCCTTTGATAGCAATTTAGTCGAAAAACAAAGCATTTACTGTATTTTTTCTGTCTGTTTGCAAAAAAACTAAAAAAAAAAAAAAAAAAATACTTCTCCTTTCCTAAACTTTCCTAGCTAGTTGTTCCAGTGATCAGATTTTGCTGATCCCTGGGCTTTGTATTTGGTTCCTGTGTTCCTCCATTTTCTTGTGTGGCCAGAGGTAGTTTCTTTACTCACCAGTGGGAGTGGGGAGTACTGAGCTGCTTGTTTGTCCTCAGAGGAGTGGTTAGAGACAGCAACTAGTAATTTGTTGGCCATTTTGGGTCATTTCCTGTTTTTTCCAGCCCCCTGCTATAAAGCACGCTTTGGCAGGCTTTTCTGGCATTAGAGAACTTGGCATAGCTCCTCGTGGTCCCCTGCAGAGTTCCTAAGCCAGCAGAGAGCAGAAAAAGCAACTTTCTTGATTATAAGTATTATTTAAACTTTTTATTTTGCATTTTTCGATCTTTTGAGCTTTTCGACTACTGTTTGTGCCTATATTACTGTTTTATTACCTTATTTTCCTGTTTTCTGTGCTTAAATTGTTGATTGCACTTGTTGGCTAAAGTTTTGCTTAAAAGTAACAAACAGGCTAATACACTCAAGTGTACCAGCCTTTGATAGCAATTTAGTCAAAAACAAAGCATTTACTGTATTTTTTCTGTCTGTTTGCTAAAACTAAAAAAACAAAAAATATTTCTCCTTTCCTAAACTTTCCTAGCTAGTTGTTCCAGTGATCAGATTTTGCTGATCCCTGGGCTTTGTATTTGGTTCCTGTGTTCCTCCATTTTCTTGTGTGGCCAGAGGTAGTTTCTTTACTCACCAGTGGGAGTGGGGAGTACTGAGCTGCTTGTTTGTCCTCAGAGGAGTGGTTAGAGACAGCAACTAGTAATTTGTTGGCCATTTGGGTCATTTCCTGTTTTTTCCAGCCCCCTGCTATAAAGCACGCTTTGGCGGGCTTTTCTGGCATTAGAGAACTTGGCATAGCTCCTCGTGGTCCCCTGCAGAGTTCCTAAGCCAGCAGAGAGCAGAAAAAGCAACTTTCTTGATTATAAGTATTATTTAAACTTTTTATTTTGCATTTTTCGATCTTTTGAGCTTTTCGACTACTGTTTGTGCCTATATTACTGTTTTATTACCTTATTTTCCTGTTTTTCTGTGCTTAAATTGTTGATTGCACTTGTTGGCTAAAGTTTTGCTTAAAAGTAACAAACAGGCTAATACACTCAAGTGTACCAGCCTTTGATAGCAATTTAGTCGAAAAACAAAGCATTTACTGTATTTTTTCTGTCTGTTTGCAAAAAAACTAAAAAAAAACAAAAAAAATATTTCTCCTTTCCTAAACTTTCCTAGCTAGTTGTTCCAGTGATCAGATTTTGCTGATCCCTGGGCTTTGTATTTGGTTCCTGTGTTCCTCCATTTTCTTGTGTGGCCAGAGGTAGTTTCTTTACTCACCAGTGGGAGTGGGGAGTACTGAGCTGCTTGTTTGTCCTCAGAGGAGTGGTTAGAGACAGCAACTAGTAATTCGTTGGCCATTTTGGGTCATTTCCTGTTTTTTCCAGCCCCCTGCTATAAAGCACGCTTTGGCGGGCTTTTCTGGCATTAGAGAACTTGGCATAGCTCCTCGTGGTCCCCTGCAGAGTTCCTAAGCCAGCAGAGAGCAGAAAAAGCAACTTTCTTGATTATAAGTATTATTTAAACTTTTTATTTTGCATTTTTCGATCTTTTGAGCTTTTCGACTACTGTTTGTGCCTATATTACTGTTTTATTACCTTATTTTCCTGTTTTTCTGTGCTTAAATTGTTGATTGCACTTGTTGGCTAAAGTTTTGCTTAAAAGTAACAAACAGGCTAATACACTCAAGTGTACCAGCCTTTGATAGCAATTTAGTCGAAAAACAAAGCATTTACTGTATTTTTTCTGTCTGTTTGCAAAAAAAACTAAAAAAAACAAAAAAATATTTCTCCTTTCCTAAACTTTCCTAGCTAGTTGTTCCAGTGATCAGATTTTGCTGATCCCTGGGCTTTGTATTTGGTTCCTGTGTTCCTCCATTTTCTTGTGTGGCCAGAGGTAGTTTCTTTACTCACCAGTGGGAGTGGGGAGTACTGAGCTGCTTGTTTGTCCTCAGAGGAGTGGTTAGAGACAGCAACTAGTAATTCATTGGCCATTTTGGGTCATTTCCTGTTTTTTCCAGCCCCCTGCTATAAAGCACGCTTTGGCGGGCTTTTCTGGCATTAGAGAACTTGGCATAGCTCCTCGTGGTCCCCTGCAGAGTTCCTAAGCCAGCAGAGAGCAGAAAAAGCAACTTTCTTGATTATAAGTATTATTTAAACTTTTTATTTTGCATTTTTCGATCTTTTGAGCTTTTCGACTACTGTTTGTGCCTATATTACTGTTTTATTACCTTATTTTCCTGTTTTCTGTGCTTAAATTGTTGATTGCACTTGTTGGCTAAAGTTTTGCTTAAAAGTAACAAACAGGCTAATACACTCAAGTGTACCAGCCTTTGATAGCAATTTAGTCAAAAACAAAGCATTTACTGTATTTTTTCTGTCTGTTTGCAAAAAAACTAAAAAAAAACAAAAAAATATTTCTCCTTTCCTAAACTTTCCTAGCTAGTTGTTCCAGTGATCAGATTTTGCTGATCCCTGGGCTTTGTATTTGGTTCCTGTGTTCCTCCATTTTCTTGTGTGGCCAGAGGTAGTTTCTTTACTCACCAGTGGGAGTGGGGAGTACTGAGCTGCTTGTTTGTCCTCAGAGGAGTGGTTAGAGACAGCAACTAGTAATTCGTTGGCCATTTTGGGTCATTTCCTGTTTTCCAGCCCCTGCTATAAAGCACGCTTTGGCAGGCTTTTCTGGCATTAGAGAACTTGGCATAGCTCCTCGTGGTCCCCTGCAGAGTTCCTAAGCCAGCAGAGAGCAGAAAAAGCAACTTTCTTGATTATAAGTATTATTTAAACTTTTTATTTTGCATTTTTCGATCTTTTGAGCTTTTCGACTACTGTTTGTGCCTATATTACTGTTTTATTACCTTATTTTCCTGTTTTTCTGTGCTTAAATTGTTGATTGCACTTGTTGGCTAAAGTTTTGCTTAAAAGTAACAAACAGGCTAATACACTCAAGTGTACCAGCCTTTGATAGCAATTTAGTCGAAAAACAAAGCATTTACTGTATTTTTTCTGTCTGTTTGCAAAAAAAACTAAAAAAAAAACAAAAAAAATTTCTCCTTTCCTAAACTTGCCTAGCTAGTTGTTCCAGTGATCAGATTTTGCTGATCCCTGGGCTTTGTATTTGGTTCCTGTGTTCCTCCATTTTCTTGTGTGGCCAGAGGTAGTTTCTTTACTCACCAGTGGGAGTGGGGAGTACTGAGCTGCTTGTTTGTCCTCAGAGGAGTGGTTAGAGACAGCAACTAGTAATTCGTTGGCCATTTTGGGTCATTTCCTGTTTTTTCCAGCCCCCTGCTATAAAGCACGCTGCTAGCTTTTAGCAATTAGCTGAGTTGCCACTGTTGCACACAAGAGCAGCGGCGGTTAAACAAGGTTAAACTATTCGGGCTACCTAAATTCCACTCTTCAAATTTTCCCTTATAACTACCTTCCTCGAACTGTACTGCTGATCTAACCAGCGTATCCTATAACTAAAAAGTTCATCTCTACTTGATTCCCAAGTAGACTATTCTCTATCTGTAAAGCCTAGCACTTGCTCCTACAGTACTTGCACCTTGATAAAGCACTTTTATTATAGATAGTACCCCACCAGCCTAGAACCCACATCCCCCGGAGTCTTTTGTAAGTTTTTTTTTACCTATTACTTCTAGCATGTCGAGGGATCAGTTGCTAGTGTCCTCTCCTGCTCAACTGGTGAACCTGGGAATATTGAGGCAATGTTACAATTGCCTCATGTACCTGAACAATCCTCTCCTTCTCCCACAAAACACAAATACATGCGAGAGATGCAACTCTATGGCCAAACTGGAGGCTGAGCTCTCTCAACATAGGACTGGCAAGACCAGACAGGAGGAGAAGGTAACCACACACACTACATACCCAGTCACACATAGTACCATCACAACTTCAAATCATACACATAATCACACAAAGACATACTCGGAGGCTCTGATCAAAACTCTACCAAAATAGCAGAGGCCACCAAAGCAGACACCCAAACAACTACCACCTCAGGACCAAACACATGCAACACATAGACCACACAGTCAGAGTGTCAAACAGTCACAGCCCTTAAGACCAAACACAATGCCAGACACACTCGTCATTGGTGACTCCATAGTCAGACACACTGACGTCCCGCTCACCAGACTGAGTAAGGAGAAGGTCACAGTAAGCTGCCTGTCGGGAGCCAGAATCCGCCACATAACGCAAGCACTCAGGTCTCTCAACAGCAGGTACAAGTACGACTCAGTCATTGTCCACGCTGGTGTCAACCACTTGAGACGTACCTCCTTGGACTACATGAAAAGAGACATTGAGGAGCTCTCTGATTATGTAGCCCAAGCAGGTATGACCCTGACCTTGAGCAGTATCCTACCTTCACCTATAATGATGCCACAATACAGTGATAAGATGATCAGCTTTAATAATTGGCTTAAATTCTGGTGTCATTCAAAGGGGATCCAATGTCTGTCTGCCTGGGATGACATGCTGGACAAGCCACACTGCTTCGCAAGGGACAGCTTGCACCTGTCATCCCTGGGCTTCCGGATATTGGCAATGGCTCTTGCCACTCCCATAGTGCCTTTTAGGCAAGGCTCAAATTCTAAACCTACCACCCTAGAACACAAAAAAGGAAAAAAACTAAGGGTAATGCTGCTCAACGCCAGAAGTCTCAATCTCAAGATGCACGCACTCGAGGCCCTTCTCAGTATGGAGAACATTGATGTCTGTGCTGTGACAGAAACCTGGTTCAAGGCTCCTGAGAGCACCCCAGCACTATCAGGTTTCACCTCATATCATGCGTTCCGGCCCCAAAATCCGGACAACACCAAAAAAGGAGGGAGGTGTCCATATTCATAAAGGACACCCACACCTCAAGGTTGGTGGCAACGCACGATGCATCGGAGACCATCCAGGTGCAATTAACCATAGGCAAGACTGCTCTGCAATTTGTAGCATGTTACAGGCCACCCTCTCAAACTCAGGGACCTCACATGGCCTTCCTGAAAACACTGGAGGGGATAAATGTATCTCCAAACACCATCATACTAGGTGACTTCAACTACCCTAATATAGACTGGGAATACTACTCAAGCCCAAACACTCTAGCCCAAAGGTTCCTGGAGTTCATAAACTCAAATGCCATAGAACAACTAGTCACCATCCCCACAAGAGGAGAAAACATACTTGATCTCATCATCACGAACATGGGATCACAATGTTCAACACCGGAAGTATACCCCTCACTGGTGAGATCAGATCATAAACTAATCTCGCTGGAGGTCCTCATCCCGCCCCCACCTGAAATAAGAAAGACCACAGTGAAAAACTTCTCAAAAGCCGACTTCACACTTCTAAAACTAATGTGGTCTCCTTTAAGGCCCCTGAGCCAGTGGTAAACATTACTCAAACCGCTGAATCACTTACAAATGCCTTCTACCAGCACCTACAGGACTGCATGGATCAGGCAATCCCAAACAAAACTAAGACTCTTTGTACCAAAGGCAAGCATCCAGTCTGGTGGACCCCAGCCATAAACAAGCTCTACAACAAAAGGAGGAAGCTACTACAAGATAGAGCAAAATCCTTGAAAGGTAAGACACCTTTGATCATTATAAGTAAAAACTAAGAGCTCTCATAAAATCATCCAAGGCAAATTTTGAGAGAAAAATCGCCAAGGACACAAAAAGACAATCATAAGGCCTTCTTTAGCTATGTTAGAAACCTAGGAGGAAACTCCCAGATATGCTCAGAATTAGTTCAAAATGATGTGAAGATTACTGAACCTACACACATTGCCAACATACTGGCTGACAGGTTCAGTGCAAACTCCCCAAAAGGAGAGATATCTATACCAGAGGATTGTAGCCCCCCCAAACATCTCCAACGCCCAGGTGAGAACTGCTCTCTCCAAGGCAAAAAACACAGCATCCATGGGACCGAATGGTGTCCCCGGCTGTGTGCTCCACGAACTCAATGAGGAATTAAACCCGCAGTTAGGGCAGCTGTTTAATCTTAGCATCACCTCAGGATACGTACCCAAGGAGTGGCGCACGGGGACTGTGGTCCCACTTCACAAGGGCGGTGCCTCCACCGACCCTGGAAATTACTGTCCCATTAGCTTGACAAGCCTTATCTGCAAAGCCATGGAGAGGATCATAATGGAACTCATAAATAAAGACATAGGGAACTTGCAGACTTTGGATCCAACCCAGTTTGGCTTTGTCAAAGGCAGATCATGCCTTTTAAACTTGGTTGACTTTTTCGAAACAGTCACCAAGGCCATTGATGAGGGAAAAGCAGTCCATACAGCCTACATCGACCTGGCAAAGGCCTTCGACACAATACCCCACTCAGGTATCATCGAAAAACTCATCAGCTTGAATGTAAACCCATACATCACAAGATGGGTTGCAAACTGGCTAAGTGACAGAACCCACAGGGTCAGAGTTGCTGGAGCCATGTCAGACTCTAAGCCTGTCACAAGTGGTGTCCCACAGGGCTCAGTCCTGGGTCCACTCTTGTTCGGCATCTACTTTTCTGAAGTACAAGCAAACACAGGAGGGTTATGGCTGACAAAGTTTGCTGATGACTGCAAACTGGGCGCCATAGTCAAAAACATTTCTGACACAGATATCCTTCAGAAGGGCCTCACAGAAACGGATAACTGGTGCCAGAGCCATGGCCTAAAGTTAAACGCCAAGAAATGCATAGTCATACCCTTCGGGAAAAACAAGGTTACCCCTAGCTACCATATAGGTTGCAATCCACTGAGCACAGAAGAAGTCATCAGGGACCTGGGGACCCAGGTTGACACTAGCCTTTCGTTTGACACTCATGTTGCTAAAGTAGTCAGGAAAACCTTCTACATTGCCCACCTGATCATGAAGGGATTCACATCTAGATCAAGGGAGGTCATCGTCCCCTGTACTCATCACTCATTAGACCTATGATTGAGTACAATGCCCCATTCGGAATGTATCTGACCCGACACCTGCAGCAGCTGGAAAGGCCCCAAAAGTTCCTCACCAAAAGGATAAAGGGTCTCAAAATATGTCTTATGCTGCCCGACTGAAAGAACTCCAGCTCTATTCAGTCTCATACCGCTTGCTCAGAGGTGACCTGTGCCTGACATATAAGGCCATGTCAAACCCAGATTTGATGAATATGCTTCACCTCAAACACTCTAGATCTCTCAGAACCACAAGGGCAGGAGACTTAAACCTTGACACGGTTATTAATAGAACGTGCTGGAGGGACAGATTCATCACCCAGAGACTCCCTATGCTGTGGAACATAATCCCGGTACATGTGAGGCAGAGCACCTCGCTGGCCTTGTTCAAGAGGAATCTTGACCAATGGATGGGAGATCGCAGATATACCCCAGGGATTACTTCAGTGTCACTGCTTGACAGAGGCACAGCAAAATAATAGGCATAGTTTTATTCAAACTAAAGGGGTGGCGAAAGCCACATAACTATGGGCTAGGCTTATAAATGCCCTTGGGCAGATAGCCTAGTATGAACCTATGAACCTATGAACCTATGAACCATGGAGCTATTTATACCCTGAATATAATAAGGCTAGTATACCATAAGGAATACCTGCCATAGCAGATGGCTACTCAACACGCCCAGCTGTTTGTGTTGTTAATGTGTTACATATTTTATTTGGTGCTTTGTTTTGTTTTTTTTTTTTTTTTTTGCAAACACCTTAGTTTGGGCAGTTAGTGAAATGGGTCATATCAGATGTACCCATTAAGTTATATAACAAACAAGTATTAAATAATTAAATATTAAAATAAATACATATATACCAGATGAGACTCTATGTGGTGATAAAGCAGCTCTAAGTGAAGGTCTTCTTTATCCTAGTCGGTATTTGTAATAACTGCTGTGTCTGTTTTTAGGTTTTGAATGAGGTTGCGTTTACCTTGCACAACACTATAAACTAAATCAGCTTTCCCTACAGACTGAGGCTTAAGTTTTGGGTCTTGAAAAGTATCTACCAGCGATGGTCCATCCTAGGATACTCTGTGTGGGGACACTTGTGATATCAGCGCTGTGTGATGGAATATTATTTTGAATTCCACCAAAAAGTAGTCATATTGTACTGGATACAGTTTCCATACACATCCTGTCTGGAAGACAGAAAATGCTGGTCACTGCAGTCTGCATCTCCAGAGGAAGAAGAATCCATTAAGCCTTAAATAGATCTTTTTCCCACAAAGAATACAACTGGAGTCATGTCTTTATCCTGTATTTATGAAGGGAGGACAACTATGTTTATCTCTGGCATAAATTTCTGGCAGGCATAGGTCATGTCTGCCTGACATCCTTTCAGCCCACTAGTGTGAAGGTGCATAGTGAAGCACCTTCACACTGTGACAGTATGCACTCTTGAATCTACATATATTCTCCTCATTAATGTGCAGGCTTGATGCAGACGACTATCACTACAGAAATTGTGTCTTAGATTTAATTCTCCTTCCATTTGCTTACTATGTAACTCCCAAGTCACCTAACCAGAAAATGCTCTTGGACAATCCCAGGAAATATATTCTTGTATTTACTAAGTTTACCCAATTAATAAGTAAATAAAATACAAAATAAAGTATTTGTACCAGGGCAAGAGGTGAAGAATACCTCAGAGTATGAACAGATAGGAGAACACGTGTGCAGAGTACTAGCATGTAGAAATTATGATGCAGCATGCTTTCTATAGTCTTCACTTTTGACAATCTGGATGGATAGATCCACAGAGATCTTATACTGAAACTGCCCAAAGTTGCTTTTTATTTTTAATTATTTTAACACAAAGGGTGGTGTTTAATAACAAGTCAGAGATGGTCAGCACTTACAAATCATTACACAGTTTAGCTTAATGCACTACTTATGACACATAATAAGCATACCTGAATAAAAGCCAGGAGTTTGTTCAGTACTTTTCATGCTGAACACACCTGAATAACTGTCAGCACTTATTTCATTTATATAATTATAGGTGTATACTAGGCAAATGGCCCTGGAGGCTTTACAAGCCTAGCCCATAGGATTACCCTGGCATCGTGCCACCCAACCTTAGTTCCTAGGTGCCTCTGTCGAGTACAGCCACTGGAGTGACCCCTGGGGTTATGTATGCATATATGCATGCTTGGTTAACAAAGGGAATCCTGAGTAGACACAGCCCATATTTAAGAGGAGGAGAGAGAGAAAATGCACCAAGAACATATTAAGGAACTGAATAAACAAAGTATGCAACACAATACAAATAGAATTAAAGAAATTCAGTAATATAAAACATACCTACAGCGATCACTCAGTACTAAGAAAACAAAAGGAATCTTGCAGAACTAAAGGACACTAAAAGTACTTTAAGACAACGTTAATATCCATCTCTCTCTGTAAATATATATACGTGTATATATATATATATAAATATATATATATATATATATATATATACACACACACACACACTTTTTCCCATTTTTTTGGGGGCCAATATTTTTTTCCTCAATAGTGGGGTATGGGGCCGTTTTCCTCAGAAATTGGTTAAGAAATTTTCTTCCTTTTTTGGGGCTTCCTGTTTTCCAGCCCCTCCAAAAAGGCTTTGGCTTTCTGGCATAAAACTTGGATTTCCTTTTCCCCCCCAATTTAAGAAAAAAACAAAAAAAGAATTTTTGAATAAGATTTAAATTTTATTTGCTTTTGGGACCTTTTGGGGTTTAACTACTGTGTTATTTTACTGTTTTATTACCTTATTTTCCTTTTTGGTGTTAAAGGATTCCCTTGCCCCCAAAGTTTTTTATTTTAAAAAAAAACCCCAAAGGGTGGGTTTAAAAACTTTTTAGTGAAACAAACTTTTACGTTTTTTGCTTTTGCAAAATAAAAACCAAAAAAACCCTTTTTCCAGTATTTTCCCAGTAAACAACCTGATCCCGGGGCTTTTTATTTTTTGTGTTTCATTTTTGGCCGAGGGTTTCAACTACCATGGGATTGGGATCTGACCCCTTGTCCTAGGGGTTTGGTTAGAACACCCAACTGGAATTTTTGGCCCTTTTGGGGGGTTTATTTTGTTTTTCCACCCCTTGTAAAAGAATTTTTGGGCCCCCTTTTAGGGGAAGGAAGTTGGGGCCCCCAAAAATTTAAAGGGAACGAAAAAAAAGAAACCCTTTTAAAAAGAATTAAAAATTTTTAAATTTTATTTCATTTTTGAGCTTTACTAGTTGGAAAAAAGGTTTTTAAACTTACCTGTTTTTGGCAAATGTAATTCCACTTTTGGGTAAATTTTTTATAAAAATAATAATAATTAATTTATACAATTTAGTCAAAAAACAAAGCATTTACTGTATTTTTCTGACTGTTTGCAAAAAAACTAAAAAAAAACAAAAAAAATATTTCTCCTTTCCTAAACTTTCCTAGCTAGTTGTTCCAGTGATCAGATTTTGCTGATCCCTGGGCTTTGTATTTGGTTCCTGTGTTCCTCCATTTTCTTGTGTGGCCAGAGGTAGTTTCTTTACTCACCAGTGGGAGTGGGGAGTACTGAGCTGCTTGTTTGTCCTCAGAGGAGTGGTTAGAGACAGCAACTAGTAATTTGTTGGCCATTTGGGTTATTTCCTGTTTTTTCCAGCCCCCTGCTATAAAGCACGCTTTGGCGGGCTTTTCTGGCATTAGAGAACTTGGCATAGCTCCTTGTGGTCCCCTGCAGAGTTCCTAAGCCAGCAGAGAGCAGAAAAGCAACTTTCTTGATTATAAGTATTATTTAAACTTTTTATTTTGCATTTTTCGATCTTTTGAGCTTTTCGACTACTGTCTGTGCCTATATTACTGTTTTATTACCTTATTTTCCTGTTTTTCTGTGCTTAAATTGTTGATTGCACTTGTTGGCTAAAGTTTTGTTTAAAAGTAACAAACAGGCTAATACACTCAAGTGTACCAGCCTTTGATAGCAATTTAGTCGAAAAACAAAGCATTTACTGTATTTTTTCTGTCTGTTTGCAAAAAAAAAAAAAAAAAAAAAATATTTCTCCTTTCCTAAACTTTCCTAGCTAGTTGTTCCAGTGATCAGATTTTGCTGATCCCTGGGCTTTGTATTTGGTTCCTGTGTTCCTCCATTTTCTTGTGTGGCCAGAGGTAGTTTATTTACTCACCAGTGGGAGTGGGGAGTACTGAGCTGCTTGTTTGTCCTCAGAGGAGTGGTTAGAGACAGCAACTAGTAATTTGTTGGCCATTTTGGGTCATTTCCTGTTTTTCCAGCCCCCTGCTATAAAGCATGCTTTGGCGGGCTTTTCTGGCATTAGAGAACTTGGCATAGCTCCTCGTGGTCCCCTGCAGAGTTCCTAAGCCAGCAGAGAGCAGAAAAAGCAACTTTCTTGATTATAAGTATTATTTAAACTTTTTATTTTGCATTTTTCGATCTTTTGAGCTTTTCGACTACTGTTTGTGCCTATATTACTGTTTTATTACCTTATTTTCCTGTTTTTCTGTGCTTAAATTGATTGCACTTGTTGGCTAAAGTTTTGCTTAAAAGTAACAAACAGGCTAATACACTCAAGTGTACCAGCCTTTGATAGCAATTTAGTCAAAAACAAAGCATTTACTGTATTTTTCTGACTGTTTGCAAAAAAACTAAAAAACAAAAAAATATTTCTCCTTTCCTAAACTTTCCTAGCTAGTTGTTCCAGTGATCAGATTTTGCTGATCCCTGGGCTTTGTATTTGGTTCCTGTGTTCCTCCATTTTCTTGTGTGGCCAGAGGTAGTTTCTTTACTCACCAGTGGGAGTGGGGAGTACTGAGCTGCTTGTTTGTCCTCAGAGGAGTGGTTAGAGACAGCAACTAGTAATTCGTTGGCCATTTGGGTTATTTCCTGTTTTTTCCAGCCCCCTGCTATAAAGCACGCTTTGGCGGGCTTTTCTGGCATTAGAGAACTTGGCATAGCTCCTTGTGGTCCCCTGCAGAGTTCCTAAGCCAGCAGAGAGCAGAAAAAGCAACTTTCTTGATTATAAGTATTATTTAAACTTTTTATTTTGCATTTTTCGATCTTTTGAGCTTTTCGACTACTGTCTGTGCCTATATTACTGTTTTATTACCTTATTTTCCTGTTTTTCTGTGCTTAAATTGTTGATTGCACTTGTTGGCTAAAGTTTTGTTTAAAAGTAACAAACAGGCTAATACACTCAAGTGTACCAGCCTTTGATAGCAATTTAGTCGAAAACAAAGCATTTACTGTATTTTTCTGTCTGTTTGCAAAAAGACTAAAAAAAAAAAAAATATTTCTTCTTTCCTAAACTTTCCTAGCTAGTTGTTCCAGTGATCAGATTTTGCTGATCCCTGGGCTTTGTATTTGGTTCCTGTGTTCCTCCATTTTCTTGTGTGGCCAGAGGTAGTTTCTTTACTCACCAGTGGGAGTGGGGAGTACTGAGCTGCTTGTGTGTCCTCAGAGGAGTGGTTAGAGACAGCAACTAGTAATTCGTTGGCCATTTTGGGTCATTTCCTGTTGTTTCGAGCCCCTGCTATAAAGCACGTTAGCCAGCTTTACATACCGCAATTAGCCTTGAGTTGCCACTGTTGCACACAAGAGCAGCGGCGGTTAAACAAGGTTAAACTATTCGGGCTACCTAAATTCCACTCTTCAAATTTTCCCTTATAACTACCTTCCTCGAACTGTACTGCTGATCTAACCAGCGTATCCTATAACTAAAAAGTTCATCTCTACTTGATTCCCAAGTAGACTATTCTCTATCTGTAAAGCCTAGCACTTGCTCCTACAGTACTTTCACCTTGATAAAGCACTTTTATTATAGATAGTACCCCACCAGCTTAGAACCCACATCCCCCGGAGTCTTTTGTAAGTTTTTTTTTACCTATTACTTCTAGCATGTCGAGTAATCAGTTGCTAGTGTCCTCTCTTGCTCAACTGGTGAACCTGGGAATATTGAGGCAATGTTACAATTGCCTCATGTACACAGACAATCCTCTCCTTCTCCTACAAAACACAAATACATGCGAGAGATGCAACTCTACGGCCAAACTGGAGGCTGAGCTCTCTCAACATAGGACTGGCAAGACCAGACAGGAGGAGAAGGTAACCACACACACTACATACCCAGTCACACATAGTACCATCACAACTTCAAATCATACACATAATCACACAAAGACATACTCGGAGGCTCTGATCAAAACTCTACCAAAACAGCAGAGGCCACCAAAGCAGACACCCAAACAACTACCACCTCAGGACCAAACACATGCAACACATAGACCACACAGTCAGAGTGTCAAACAGTCACAGCCCTTAAGGCCAAACACAATGCCAGACACACTCATCATTGGTGACTCCATAGTCAGACACACTGACGTCCCGCTCACCAGACTGAGTAAGGAGAAGGTCACAGTAAGCTGCCTGTTGGGAGCCAGAATCCGCCACATAACGCAAGCACTCAGGTCTCTCAACAGCAGGTACAAGTATGACTCAGTCATTGTCCACGCTGGTGTCAATGACTTGAGACGTACCTCCTTGGACTACATGAAAAGAGACATTGAGGAGCTCTCTGATTATGTAGCCCAAGCAGGTATGAACCTGACCTTGAGCAGTATCCTACCTTCACCTAGAATGATGCCACAATACAGTGATAAGATGATCAGCTTTAATAATTGGCTTAAATTCTGGTGTCATTCAAAGGGGATCCAATGTCTGTCTGCCTGGGATGACATGCTGGACAAGCCACGCTGCTTCGCAAGGGACGGCTGGCACCTGTCACCCCTGGGCTTCCGGATATTGGCAAAGGCTCTTGCCACCCCCATAGTGCCTTTTTAGGCAAGGCTCAAATTCTAAACCTACCACCCTAGAACACAAAAAAGGAAAAAAACTAAGGGTAATGCTGCTCAACGCCAGAAGTCTCAATCTCAAGATGCACGCACTCGAGGCCCTTCTCAGTATGGAGAACATCGATGTCTGTGCTGTGACAGAAACCTGGTTCAAGGCTCCTGAGAGCACCCCAGCACTATCAGGTTTCACCTCATATCATGCGTTCCGCCCCAAAATCCGGACAACACCAAAAGGGGGTGTCCATATTCATAAAGGACACCCACACCTCAAGGTTGGTGGCAACGCACGATGCATCGGAGACCATCCAGGTGCAATTAACCATAGGCAAGACTGCTCTGCAATTTGTAGCATGTTACAGGCCACCCTCTCAAACTCAGGAACCTCACATGGCCTTCCTGAAAACACTGGAGGGATAAATGTATCTCCAAACACCATCATACTAGGTGACTTCAACTACCCTAATATAGACTGGGAATACTACTCAAGCCCAAACACTCTAGCCCAAAGGTTCCTGGAGTTCATAAACTCAAATGCCATGGAACAACTAGTCACCATCCCCACAAGAGGAGAAAACATACTTGATCTCATCATCACGAACATGGGATCACAATGTTCAACACCGAAGTATACCCCTCACTGGTGAGATCAGATCATAAACTAATCTCGCTGGAGGTCCTCATCCCCCCCACATGAAATAAAAGACCACAGTGAAAAACTTCTCAAAGCCGACTTCACACTTCTAAAAGCTAGTGTGGTCTCCTTTATGGCCCCTGAGCCAGTGGTAAACATTACTCAAACCGCTGAATCACTTACAAATGCCTTCTACCAGCACCTACAGGACTGCATGGATCAGGCAATCCCAAACAAAACTAAGACTCTTTGTACCAAAGGCAAGCATCCAGTCTGGTGGACCCCAGCCATAAACAAGCTCTACAACAAAAGGAGGAAGCTACTACAAGATAGAGCAAAATCCTTGAAAGGTAAGACACCTTTGATCATTATAAGTAAAAAACTAAGAGCTCTCATAAAATCATCCAAGGCAAATTTTGAGAGAAAAATCGCCAAGGACACAAAAGACAATCATAAGGCCTTCTTTAGCTATGTTAGAAACCTAGGAGGAAACTCCCAGATATGCTCAGAATTAGTTCAAAATGATGTGAAGATTACTGAACCTACACACATTGCCAACATACATGCTGACAGGTTCAGTGCAAACTCCCCCCCCCCAAAAGGAGAGATATCTATACCAGAGGATTGTAGCCCCCCAAACATCTCCAATGCCCAGGTGAGAACTGCTCTCTCAAGGCAAAACACAGCATCCATGGGACCGGATGGTGTCCCCGGCTGTGTGCTCCACGAACTCAATGAGGAATTAAACCCGCAGTTAGGACAGCTGTTTAATCTTAGCATCACCTCAGGATACGTGCCCAAGGAGTGGCGACGGGACTGTGGTCCCACTTCACAAGGGCGGTGCCTCCACCGACCCTGGAAATTACCGTCCCATTAGCTTGACAAGCCTTATCTGCAAAGCCATGGAGAGGATCATAATGGAACTCATAAATAAAGACATAGGGAACTTGCAGACTTTGGATCCAACCCAGTTTGGCTTTGTCAAAGGCAGATCATGCCTTTTAAACTTGGTTGACTTTTTCGAAACAGTCACCAAGGCCATTGATGAGGGAAAAGCAGTCCATACAGCCTACATCGACCTGGCAAAGGCCTTCGACACAATGCCCCACTCAGGTATCATCGAAAAACTCATCAGCTTGAATGTAAACCCATACATCACAAGATGGGTTGCAAACTGGCTAAGTGACAGAACCCATAGGGTCAGAGTTGCTGGAGCCATGTCAGACTCTAAGCCTGTCACAAGTGGTGTCCCACAGGGCTCAGTCCTGGGTCCACTCTTGTTCGGCATCTACTTTTCTGAAGTACAAGCAAACACAGGAGGGTTATGGCTGACAAAGTTTGCTGATGACTGCAAACTGGGCGCCATAGTCAAAAACACTTCTGACACAGATATCCTTCAGAAGGGCCTCACAGAAACGGATAACTGGTGCCAGAGCCATGGCCTAAAGTTAAACGCCAAGAAATGCATAGTCATACCCTTCGGGAAAAACAAGGTTACCCCTAGCTACCATATAGGTGGCAATCCACTGAGCACAGAAGAAGTCATCAGGGACCTGGGGACCCAGGTTGACACTAGCCTTTCGTTTGACACTCATGTTGCTAAAGTAGTCAGGAAAACCTTCTACATTGCCCACCTGTTCATGAAGGGATTCACATCTAGATCATGGGAGGTCATCGTCCCCCTGTACTCATCACTCATTAGACCTATGATTGAGTACAATGTCCCATTCGGAATGTATCTGACCCGACACCTGCAGCAGCTGGAAAGGCCCCAAAAGTTCCTCACCAAAAGGATAAAGGGTCTCAAAAATATGTCTTATGCTGCCCGACTGAAAGAACTCCAGCTCTATTCAGTCTCATACCGCTTGCTCAGAGGTGACCTGTGCCTGACATATAAGGCCATGTCAAACCCAGATTTGATGAATATGCTTCACCTCAAAAAATCTAGATCTCTCAGAACCACAAGGGCAGGAGACTTAAACCTTGACACGGTTATTAATAGAACGTGCTGGAGGGACAGATTCATCACCCAGAGACTCCCTATGCTGTGGAACAAAATCCCGGTACATGTGAGGCAGAGCACCTCGCTGGCCTTGTTCAAGAGGAATCTTGACCAATGGATGGGAGATCGCAGATATACCCCAGGGATTACTTCAGTGTCACTGCTTGACAGAGGCACAGCAAAATAATAGGCATAGTTTTATTCAAACTAAAGGGGTGGCGAAAGCCACATAACTATGGGCTAGGCTTATAAATGCCCTTGGGCAGATAGCCTAGTATGAACCTATGAACCTATGAACCTATGAACCATGGAGCTATTTATACCCTGAATATAATAAGGCTAGTATACCATAAGGAATACCTGCCATAGCAGATGGCTACTCAACACGCCCAGCTGTTTGTGTTGTTAATGTGTTACATATTTTATTTGGTGCTTTTGTTTTGTTTTGTTTTTTTTTTTTTTTTTTGCAAACACCTTAGTTTGGGCAGTTAGTGAAATGGGTCATATCAGATGTACCCATTATGTTATATAACAAACAAGTATTAAATAATTAAATATTAAAATAAATACATATATACCAGATGAGACTCTATGTGGTGATAAAGCAGCTCTAAGTGAAGGTCTTCTTTATCCTAGTCGGTATTTGTAATAACTGCTTTGTCTGTTTTTAGGTTTTGAATGAGGTTGCGTTTACCTTGCACAACACTATAAACTAAATCAGCTTTCCCTACAGACTGAGGCTTAAGTTTTGGGTCTTGAAAAGTATCTACCAGCGATGGTCCATCCTAGGATACTCTGTGTGGGGACACTTGTGATATCAACGCTGTGTGATGGAATATTATTTTGAATTCCACCAAAAAGTAGTCATATTGTACTGGATACAGTTTCCATACACATCCTGTCTGGAAGACAGAAAATGCTGGTCACTGCAGTCTGCATCTCCAGAGGAAGAAGAATCCATTAAGCCTTAAATAGATCTTTTTCCCACAAAGAATGCAACTGGAGTCATGTCTTTATCCTGTATTTATGAAGGGAGGACAACTATGTTTATCTTTGGCATAAATTTCTGGCAGGCATAGGTCATGTCTGCCTGACATCCTTTCAGCCCACTAGTGTGAAGGTGCATAGTGAAGCACCTTAGTAGGCTCTGTGACAGTATGCACTCTTGAATCTACATATATTCTCCTCATTAATGTGCAGGCTTGATGCAGACGACTATCACTACAGAAATGGGTCTTAGATTTAATTCTCCTTCCATTTGCTTACTATGTAACTCCCAAGTCACCTAACCAGAAAATGCTCTTGGACAATCCCAGGAAATATATTCTTGTATTTACTAAGTTTACCCAATTAATAAGTAAATAAAATACAAAATAAAGTATTTGTACCAGGGCAAGAGGTGAAGAATACCTCAGAGTATGAACAGATAGGAGAACACGTGTGCAGAGTACTAGCATGTAGAAATTATGATGCAGCATGCTTTCTATAGTCTTCACTTTTGCCAATCTGGATGGACAGATCCACAGAGATCTTATGCTGAAACTGCCCAAAGTTGCTTTTTATTTTTAATTATTTTAACACAAAGGGTGGTGTTTAATAACAAGTCAGAGATGGTCAGCACTTACAAATCATTACACAGTTTAGCTTAATGCACTACTTATGACACATAATAAGCATACCTGAATAAAAGCCAGGAGTTTGTTCAGTACTTTTCATGCTGAACACACCTGAATAACTGTCAGCACTTTTCATTTATATAATTATAGGTGTATACTAGGCAAATGGCCCTGGAGGCTTTACAAGCCTAGCCCATAGGATTACCCTGGCATCGTGCCACCCAACCTTAGTTCCTAGGTGCCTCTGTCGAGTACAGCCACTGGAGTGACCCCTGGGGTTATGTATGCATATATGCATGCTTGGTTAACAAAGGGAATCCTGAGTAGACACAGCCCATATTTAAGAGGAGGAGAGAGAGAAAATGCACCAAGAACATATTAAGGAACTGAATAAACAAAGTATGCAACACAATACAAATAGAATTAAAGAAATTCAGTAATATAAAACATACCTACAGCGATCACTCAGTACTAAGAAAACAAAAGGAATCTTGCAGAACTAAAGGACACTAAAAGTACTTTAAGACAACGTTAATATCCATCTCTCTCTGTAAATATATATACGTGTATATATATATATATATATATATATATATACACACACACACACACGCACACACACACACACACACACACATATATATATATATATATATATATATATATATATATATATATATATATAGATATATATATATATAAAATCTCTCTCTAGATCCCTATCAGTTGACCAAGTTTTCAGAAACTCGAAATTCATATAGTCTGGTTTTGAAAATGAATGAGAGCAGAAGTCCATTCACAGCTGGAAAGACAGATATCTAATCAATTTTCACACTTAACTAGTCCATATGAAATCAGACTAAAGTTTAGTAGACATTTACATTTTAGTCTTTGTTGGTAATTAGTGGAGAAGGTGGCAACTGTGATTAACTCCACTAGTACAGCAGAGCTCTGAAATGAAATCACATTTCCACAGCCAGTTTAAGACTCCCTCAGTCAGAACAAATCACAGTTTGTACATATGAGTCAATGCAGAGATGGCCTAAATGTTACTCATTGAAAATATGGTCAGAGACACATTTTTCACCACAAAATACATGACCAACACAGATAAACTCTTTAAGTTTACATTCATGGCTGACAATTCATCACAAACATCAAACTGAAATGAAATGCCTCAAAGATAGAAGGTTATGGGAAAGTGTCCCAAAACACTACAAAGAATCTACAAAAAATAGAACTTTAAGACTCTACCTTACTCCTTTTTCACACCTCTGAGATCACCTTAAAGAAGAAATTGGACTAAAATTAGCTGAACTTTCTCACATAGCAAGACTGAAGCTAGTCCATTTTGTCAGAACTCTCTGTATACCAGATATTTTAGAAATAATTCATGATGGGGGTGTGGGTAATACCTGGTTTTCCCATTGCTGCATGGTTTGATAACATGTAATGCTACAAAGCTTTAGATGCACTGTACATTTCTTTTCCCCTTTTCCACATTTATTCCCACTTAATATTTACATTCTTTCTTAGTTTGCTTTCCGACATTTAGTCATGTTTTTAAGTGTTCTGCTTGACTGTTCCTCTTACCTGTAACTGTTTATCATTGTTTCTAGTATTTTCATGTATTATATTGATAGCTTGTATTACCTGCTATTTTATACCACTTGATGTATTTTACATTTCCATTACTGACAATTTGTTGTTTATACTGTTACAGGTAAATATTTATATGTCTCCAGAGCAAAGTCTGAAACTGATCCAGAAAAAAATACCCCATCTACATGATAACTTGTTTGTGCTCTGTGAAGCAGGTACTGTGTTTTCATAATCAGTGTTGTCTATATTCTTTTGTTTGCGGCTGTGCAGTTATGAACTTGTGTGTGTTTCTTATTTTGTCCCCTTACTTCTTTTTCTAAGGAATGTACAATTTACAATGGGCTCACTGACTGCTGAATCCAAGTGAATAGGGGAAATATGTTTTAGGGTCTGATATCTAGCACATCTACCTCCATGAGAAAGGGGCATGGTATTTCCTTCTGCACTGTTCAATCTTCTAGTGGAGGCTAGGGTGTGATACAGGGACACACATATGCATGTGCGTAGAGGGCAAGGCAGCCATCAGAGCATTGTGTGTGTCTGTGTGTGTGTGTGCGCGACTGTGCATGTGTGTGTGTGTGTGTGTGTGTGTGTGTGTGTGTGTGTGTGTGTGTGTGTGTGCGTGTGTGTGTGTGCATACATGTGTGTGTGTGTGTGTGTGTGTGTGTGTGTGTGTGTGTGTGCGCGCGAGTGTGCGTGTGTGTGTCTGTGGGTGTGTGTGCACGAATGTGCATGTGTGTGTGTGTGTGTGTGTGTGTGTGTGCATGTGTGTGTGTGTGTGTGTGTGTGTGTGTGTGTGTGTGTGTGTGTGTGTGTGTGTGTGTGCGTGTGTGTGTGTGTGTGTGCATGTGAGTGTGTGTGTGTGCGTCTGTGTGTGTAAATCTTGGCACAGTGGAACATGTGTAAGACATCTTCATATCACTGCATATCTGCACCACTTAAAACAATGTGGCGGATAAATGAGGAGTCTTTATGACTGGTCAAGATGACAGTTACTGTGTGAGCACTCTCTTAGGGTCTCACAGTCCAAGATGTCTTTCACTGTCTCTGTGGTTTACTACCATGACTAGTGCTTTGTTGATTTGGGATTAAGTAGCAGCCTGAGGGCTAGAGGATCCAGCCAAGTGAGGTGGTAGTAAGTGGATGATGCCAGCTTACCCATCTCAGGGCAGTTCTCTCATTTCAGGCTAAGAGATAGCCCCACTCTGTTATTCTGCTGACACCTGCTGGACACCTGGCAACACTGCATGGATACAGGAATGAGACAAGCACATGCATCATGCTGTAATTAGATGCTTGAACAGGTGACTGGGTTGTTACTGCATGCCCTGCTTTGTTAACATATTTGTCAGGGCAACAGTGGGATGGTGGGGGATTGGAAATTCCCCTGACTGACACATATGACTGTGGCCTGTGACCTTAAATTCTCATCTTCTCTGCTGGTATCACAAAGATATATACAGTAAGGCACCTATAATGGGTCTGATAAGGAAGAGAAGATTGAATTAGGCAAGGACAATTAAGGAAAGAGATGATGGTGTAATGCCAAGACAGGTCAAGATAGCTGCAGCAGCAATCAAAGAAAAAAGTATAACAGTCAAGAGATGTAGGTAGAGCACTGCCCCAGAAGTTACAAACATGATAAATATACTTACTGATGTTCTATCTGAAAGTTCAAATGTCCAGTGAACCAATCATTAAAGAGGGACTGGTCAACATTACACGTGGCAGCAAGCTAAGGGAAGAGACACAGGAAGACAGGGTTACCAAAAGTAGAAATACAAACTATGTGTTCAACACACTACATACAATCATCGCATTCTATGTACTGCAAGGAGCATCTGAGAAATTACCTGGGCTTACATGAAACCAGCATCATAGTGATTCACTTTTCATGCATATAGACTGATGCAAAGTTCAGAAAATAAAAGATGGAAAAAAGACATATTTTGTCTGCCTTATATAACCTGATTAATACTGCTTAAAGAAGTTCTGGTAACTCTAAGCAAGTCTTCAGTTTCCTTATGCACCGTTTTCTTTGCTTGACCCATATCCATTTGTCCTATTTAAATCTAAACCTTTTGCCAGACGGACTTCTCAGAAGTTGTATTTGTTTGTACTTAGGCCAATCCTTATGTCACTCTAAAAAAAAAAATAACTTTCTCATGATACTGTCAGACAGTGCCACAGACTTACCCAACAGGAGTCAAAATGTCTCCCATGCTATCAATGATGATTCATCTAAATGCAAGTAAAAAATGACGATGTGTTTTATTGTGTCAGAGGAACACATTTTACAATAAGCTAATATTATTTTCTTTATCACAAAATGAAATAGGTATCAGATAGTACTTTTGGCATACCTGTGATATTTATGGGAGCCGTATTCAAAATATATCTGTCACTAATGTCCAGGGAAGTCAAACCTATCTGTGTCTATATCGCAGATCTAGGTGTTACTGAGGAATCACTGCAACACCCAAACCAAAACGTCTGAATTTGAAGGGACTAAGACTGGGACAAATGTCATTCTAACCTTCCTGACTACTTTAGGTCGTAAGAATGTCAATTAATGCAAAGTTAATTCTTATTCCAAAAAGTAAATTCTTTCCTTTATTACTCTGATTGATGACATGAAATTTGGCTTGGGGGCATACTCCTACAAACATTATTCTGTCTTTTGTTTTTTCAAATATCCTCTTCAGTGTTTCATGCCTTATTAGGCATTACAGTTGTTTTAGCATGATATCTATTTATTTGTGATTCATCATTCAAGATTTTTGCTTGCTGGCACATTGTTATTGATAATGGAGAGCTCAACCTTAGGTTACCCACCATGGAAAACTGCAGCAATATTGATGTTTTCCAAGGAAATCTTGTATTAATCTTTTGTTTAAAAGATTGGCCAGGCAATAAATATGAGACACAATGAATTGAAGTTTATCTGTCAATATCCCATGATGCTAAAGATATTTTGGCTATCTAATGAAAATGCAATAGCATCATACTGCTGAAAATAGGATTTACTATGTTAACCCCAATCCACAGAAAAAGAGCATCCATCCATCTACAACCCTTTTTCCCATTTTTGCACATGGGGTCAGGGTGTCACTTCAAATGTGACAATCATCTAGAGTGAAGATTTACACTGACAGGTGGCTAACTCTTCTAAAGTTGTTCTTCCATACAACACACTTGGAAGCACACTCACACCTGTTTCCAATTTAGTTGTGTCCAAACCATCTACTGCATGTGTTTGGAATGTGGGAGAAAACCATGGCACCAGGAGGAAAGCCATGCTAATACAGGGAGGACATACAGACTCTGCAAAGAAGGTACACCAGCTGAGATTTGAACCACAGAATGTGTTGCTGTAAGGTGACTATGACATCCACTGAGCCACTATGCTGCCCTCAGAAAAAGAGTATCACCAACTGATAATTCAGTGTAAGGTTTGCTGAATTTTCATTGTGTTACTGTAACATATTTTTGCCATGACATTTCAGGTATGCAAACAATGGTGAACATCAATGAGTCAGTTCTTTCACAGTTAATGTGGTAGATGAATTTTTAAAATATGATTCATAAAACAATTGCCTATATCTGGCATACTGAAGGCTTATTTATAATTTGGAAAATAAGTTATTATCACTTACTGATTAACATTAAAAGTAAACATTTTGTCACTAGTATGGAGTAGAAATTATGGTTTATAACTTAGAAAAACAAAAGCGATGCATTCACGTGCAGTGAATTCCACAAAAAGCTTAACAGTTATGATTCAGAAATTAAAATCTCTATGGAATACTCCCACACCAGTATTATTAGACATCTTAGCAATCATTTACCATCAATGTGAGATATACAGTACACTCACTTGCAGGAAGCAACTAATAGATAAAGGCAGACAGAAGTATAATCGGTGACTGTCAGCACACTAGAACATCAGCAATATACTCTTAAATGCTCCAGTATCACCAAATATGTTTAAGATCTTTAAGTAAGAACAGAAACAAGCAGGAGGTCTTAACAAAACTAATGAAGCTAACAGGGCTGTTATTCCTGTAGGAAACCAGAGGGGATGAAAAATGTTACAATAATGCCACAAGGGCAGCTACCACGCTGCTCCTACTAACCTGTTGTCCTCTGCCATCAGCTGTAACACCCTGGCATCTTACTTTACAGGAAATCATTAAAAGACCTACAGACAAGGCTTAGACATGGTACCTTGAAATGTGCTCTCCAGATGTCACATATTCTCTATTTAAGTAATCCCCTGTTTTGCCAGTTGTGCAATCAGAAGCACACCTACTCCTGGTGATAACACTTACTGCATGTCACAAGATCCAGCTAATATTTTAACTGTGAGATACTACAATATCTTCTCACTTTCACTTGATGCAGCAGCTTCTTAGACACACAAGTTATGATGCAGTCAAATCATGCACGGGTGTCATACAATGAAATTAAATGCTGCACATGAAAAGTCTGCACACATGCAGTATATAGGAAAATGAACATCTCTGAAAGCTAACCAACCGGATAAGGCATATTTCAATACACTGCAGATAGAAACATGGTCATTATGGGTTCTACGGCTCCTTACCCAAATGTTTCAGTTTTATTAGCACTCTGCTTCAGAAACTAAGTGCAGAGATAATGGATTAACCTTTTATGGCATAACAGTCAACTTTCTGAGGTAACGCGCACCTAGCTTATTCAGTCAGCACAGCATTAGCTAACCCATGTACACCTACTTGACAGTGACTGATATTATTGCATACTGTCCTATAACTTGTGTTTAAATATCTACTTAATAACCTGATGGAAGACAGGGAAACCTTCTGTAGTTAATAACATTTTCAGTTTTTCACTGGCCAGCTTGTAGAAGATTTTCTCCCCTTATTGTAGAAATGGGCTGTTACTGTTAGTCTTCATAATGCTGGTGTATCCGTATCACGGAGGGATTGTTTTCCAATTACTCTCTTATCCCCTCTGCCAAGAATGAAATGTGTATAAAGTCAGTTACTCTATCTAGTTGATAAAAACCTTTGTTGTTATTCTCAGCATGGCTTCATGTCTGATCACAGGAGGGACACTGCACTGCTGGACATTCTTAAGTAAATTTCAACCTATCTTATCTTGGTTAAAGTTGGTGGACCTCTCCTTCTGGACCTAACAAAAGTACTTCAAAATGGCAGTCATAAACTTCTCCTTGATCATCTCTTTACTTGTGTACTTTCCTTCAGGGCCTGCATATGACTTGACAGCTACCAGGAATGCAGATCTCGGTTTGTTAAATGATAAAATGTCCCCTCTTACATGTGTGGCAATGCTTTCTTCCATACTCCTTCATTATGGTAAGTTCACAATGGTGTTTTCCTGGATGGCTTTCTCATCTCTGGATGATATGTACCTATCTACAACCACCATGCACCTCATTCCATCACTGTTATTTTTTGTTCATATGCTCACCACTTCACAAGTCCCAAATTACTGTAAGTCTTGACAACAAGGGAGAAATCATACTGCTAGATTTGCTGTAGGTCATGATGCTGGCATTCATCTCTGTTATTCGCTTCATACAAGTGTGGTTAAATAGCTCTTCTTATCTTCTATCTATCTATCTATCTATCTATCTATCTATCTATCTATCTATCTATCTATCTATCTAAAATTTCCCCCTAAATTATTGTACTCCTCTGGCATTCTTGGCTGGCATAACCTTAGAGCCTTGTTTACTAATTTTGTATTTGTTCCAAAATCATTTTGGTAATTCCAGATATCAAGTTTGTGTGGGTCAACTAATGAATTATCTGCCTCAGAAATATGGCAGGTAAGTATTTGCTACAAATCCAAATTAAGAAAAATTTTGAGTACCCAGCAATCCTGCCACTGCAGTATCACCTGAATGTTGTTGAAACTGTTAGTTTTATTATTGGTTTTTATGCACAGTTTACAAGCCTACACTAGAGACAGACACTTTCTTTTTTAGTGGAGTGACAAAAATCTTTTGCAAAATGTTCAAGTGCCAATCAAACTGCACTAGAAATATATGGGATATTAATATGTACAAAACCTTACATAAACTTGTAAACTGCAAAAGAAGAAGAAAAAAAAAACAGTCCTGTCAGAAAAGTAAAAGGTAAGGCTATGATGTGACTGATTGAACTGGTCCCTATGGGAATGGCAAGCAAATTATGTTCTTCATCAGTAGTGCCAGGGTCAATTTAGCACTCTTTGCATGTAATAGCATGTTGCTCAGTCGTTATCCATTAACTTCTAATGTAATGTTTTTGGCTCACGTTGCCCAAAGCTGCCTACTGATCATTATCTCTCACCCATCCAGACCTCCACTCATTCCCAATCACTAGGGGAAGGGTCATCTGGGAGGAGCCATCTTTAGGGATAGTGCATCATTTTTTTCTTGTTCTGGAGTCTCAATATCCTGTTTACACTTGGCTAACATAGGGGATAGGCTATGAAGTAGGCTAACCTTGAAGGACACCCCCCCTCCTCACTTCCACAAAGGACATTCCCTTCAAGCAGCCGTGGCCCAACCCCTGAAGCATGAGTGTGGTTTCCCTGCTTTGTACCAGGAAAAGTGTACCTGTGTTGTGTGCTAGCAAGTGCATGCAACCCTTCCCACCACAAGTAGGACCCTTCCCTTCACTCATGCTCCTTCTCACCTGATTACTCCAGTACTGGGGCCGCTAATCACACTCGAGTCACCTGGGTCATAGTCAGGGCTCAGTCTCTCTGTGACAAAGAGCTATGCTTTTTTTCTGTTTATATTTAATTTTAGTATTACTTTTGTCATATGTCTATGGTCACTAACACCATGAATGCTCATATAGATTATGTTACATCATTGTGATAACAATGCACACAATCTTTTTATTGTTTTTTTCTGCTTTATTGTTGCTGGTGGTGAACATTACTGACTGGCGATATCCTTTGGATTAGAGTATGTGATATTATTAGGGATGAGCTCAGTGTATTGCTGAACATCATTCATTAATTTCCTGGCATAAATGAATAAAGATTTGTAATTTCCTTTTGTATCCGTAGTGACTATAAGCTCATTCTCTGCTCTGCATTTTCTAATAGTGCTTGTGAATTCCTTGTTGGCTGTTACAGTGTGGTCTTCAAGTAGGGGGATGGGAACGTCTTACAGCTTTACATTATTTTTCACCTTTTCTTATACAGTTTATTAGCACAAGAGTCCCACTGCAGAGGTTTAGTCATTAAATTACCATTATATTCAGGGTGGATAGGTACTGGAGTTTCTTGGCAGCTCTTTAAGTGCTTTCAAAAGATGAATGCATCAGCCTTCACATACGAGTCCATTTGTGGGTTTGTTGTGAGTTTTGTGTAGGTCTTCTATAAGCTGAAATAGGTTTGCACTAGAAAAGTCCCTAAAGATGGTCTCTTATGGTGGGTTGTTGTACCACTAAGCCTAACAGAACATATAACTGATTTGTGGTTCACAGGTGTGTACTAGGCTAATGGCCCTCGGGTCTTTACAAGCCTAGCCATAGGATTACCCTGGCATAGTGCCACACAACCTTAGTTCCCAGTACCTCTGTCGAGTAGAGCCACAGGAATTATCCCTGGGATGAATTTTCTGTTTCCCATTCACTCATCAAGATTTCTCTTGAAGAGGGTCAGCAAGGTGCTCTGCGTGACATGTATGGGAAGTCTGTTCCATAGCATGGGCAGTCTCTGGGTTATGAACCTGTATGTTCTGTTAATTGTGGTAAGGAGGTTGAGGTCTCTGGAGTGTGTGGTGGGGAGTGATTGTAATTTCTTTAGATGTAGCATTTCTAACAGAGCTGGGTCAGACATGGCTTTGTAAGTCAAGCAGAGATTGCCTCTAAGTAGGCGATATGATACAGAGAATAGTTGGAGTTCTTTTGAGTCTGGCCATGCAGGACAAGTGTTTAAGACCTAGGATCCTCTTTGTGAGGTACTTTTGCGGCCTCTCCAGTTGTTGCAGGTATCTAGTGAGGTACATGCCAAATGGGGCATTGTACTCAATGACTGGCCTCATGAGGGAAGAGTAGAAGGAGGCAATGACCTATTTCTTCCTGGATGCAAAACCCTTAGTAATGAGATGTGCCACATAGAAGGACTTTCTGACTACAGTAGCAATGTGGTGATCAAAAGAGAGGTTGCTGTCAACCTGTGTTCCCAGATCTCTTATAACACCTTCTGTGTTCAGTGGACTACCATCAGTGTGGTAATTCGTGGGAACCGAGTTTTTCCCAAAGGGGATGATGGCACATTTTTTGGCATTGAGCTTAAGACCATGGTTCTGTCATCAGTCGTTGGTCTCAGTGAGGCCATTCTTTAGGATGCCAGCATCACTTGGGGAATTAATAATAGCTCCCAACTTGCAATCATCTGCAAACTTTGTCAGCCAGAGTCCCTTCGTGTTGGCCTGGACTTTAGAGAAGTAGATACCAAACAGGGGAGGACCCAGGACCGAACCCTGTGGGACTCCACTCATGTCTAGTCAGCAGTCTGACTTGGAGTCAGCTCCTTTCACACTGTGGATTCTATCTGTGAGCCAGTTTGCAACCCACCTAGTTATATAGGGTTTGATGCCAAGCTTAGTGAGTTTTTCTGTGATTCCTGAGTGGGGAATGGTTTCAAAAGCCTTGGCCAGATCAAGGTATTTGTTTCGTTGGTTGTATATATTTTGATGGTCTGAAGAAGTTAGCTTATCTTTTGCCAATGAAAGCGCTTACCAATAAAGGAGTTAGTTCTACAAGTCTGCTCACCTTTGTTGTTTTTTACTTCCCTATAGTTACCCAGGGGTCTGAAGGTGTGGCAGGTGGTAAAGAGGGAGTGGTATCATGAAACCTTGATTCAGAGACTACAGAAATAGGAACGCGTTAAAGTTGCCAGAGGTCTTCAAGTTGTGGCATCTTTCTGCATATAATCCTAACACTGAGTGGGACTACTATGATGTTATCCAAATTTGAGTCTGTGTTTGCTTTGCAGGAATGTCCAGTAGTGGACGTTGCCTACAAAAGGTACTATAGGGGCATCAAGGGCTTTAACCAGTATGGAGAAGCTCTAGTATGACAGAAGTAGCCACCACTGGCAAAGCAGGAAGTCTTGACTACCCCGTCATCTCAGGCTAATGCATACTGAATTCCCCAAGAATTACACCAACTACTTAGCCAATAGTTAAAGAAATTAGCATAAATCACTGCTTAGACAGCATTCCTGTTGAATGTAAGATACTATTCAAGATCAGTGTCTTTTCTGCCTTTATCTTATGCATTGTAAGGTCCGTCTACTCCTGTTCATGCCCTCGTGGGTGGAGGGACAAATGTCTTTAACTTCCACAACCTACCCTATGTCATAATTATGTTTGTCTGGTTTAAGAGACCATTACCCTATGACTAAAACATTTCCCGGTGAATCTTGAGTAAGTTATACTGCTCTTCAGTACATGTCAGTTGAGAAGGAGTATGTGTTGCCTTGTTTGCTGAGGGCCTGGGATCTTTTAGACTGTGTTTAAGGGGCCTTTGGCATTTTTTTTCTTTACAGCCTCAGCATAAGTTATGGACTTAGTCAGTGATGTGTTGTGAATGGTGTGGTGTTGTGGAGTTCTGATGCTCACTGATAGTGGACAAATCTGAGAGGTTTGCTTCCATGTTTCTTACATATTTAAATGTTTCACCGGTTGTACTACCAACTGATAAAAGCAGTGAACAGCTGGTAAGCATAAAGCATTTGCTACATACACTGCTTTAGAACATCTAATGTGATCAGACTGGCCATACATGGGGTGAATTCAGACTTGTGAGCCATGCAGCCAAACAGTGGGGGACTAATGCTGGTTGTAATACTCAGGGGCTATAGGCAGACTACTATAGTATACCCAAAGATGGATGAAGTATTCGGGGTTATTAGGAAGTAATGAAACTTTCTTTTTATTCTCAGTTACATTTGTTTAGTTGTAAAGTTCTACTCTTTCAATATAAGACCAGTTTTCAAAACAATATGAAATAATGGCAACATGTCATTCCACATTTGCAAAACATGAATAACCCTTTGCAGTTACAAGAAACAGTCTCCAGTGGTAAGAACACAATGAGATACCAAATGTAAATTAGGCTATTAGTATTATTACACGTCATTCTTAAACACATCACTAGGTCACGTTATCCATAAGTGGCAGAAGTAAAACTTACTACATGACATAATAAAATATCAACATACTGAACGCAAAAACTTTTTATTTCTGTTGAACTTCATACAGCAATCAAATACCCTTGTTGAATCAGACTGAGCAAACCATTATGGTTCTGAAGATGGTGAAGGCCTACCTAAATCTTTCTGTTTGTCTACTGATGAATTATCTTCTACATCTGTAACCATGTACAACATCTGTAACTATGTTTTAAACTTGTAATTATGTTCTACAGCTGTTTTACTACTTTTGTCTTATTCTAGTATTATGTTTTACAGCTTTAACTAAATTTGTAATTTTTAAATTATCTATTTCTCAAAGTGTACAATAGTCTGTAACATTTGAATGTGGAGCTTTTCTCCCTGGGCCTCCACTGAAAACGGACCTGTGTCCAGTCGGACTCTCCTAGTCAACAAATGTAAATAAATGAATAAATAAAATAAATCTCTTTGTTTACAAACTGCTAATTATATTTTTGTCACTTTTGCCCTTTTCCCCTGCTTTTAAAATTTAACCGAACTGAAAGTTCTGTCCCCATCATTTGGAGAATAGCCATTATTGTCCCGTTACATAAAGGTAGATCATCCTAGTGCAGTTCATGTCATAGTAATAGTCACAGCTTAAATCCACAGCTCCAGCCTGCAGAAATTAATCTGCTATTTCAGCTTTCTCATTGTTTTCCATATTTACATGTTACAATTAGTTCAAGTTACATACTGCTACAAGACTGAATGATTCTTACAGTGAAATATAATAACTAATCTTTTACCTTATTGGTCCAGCTATGTGGTACTGCCATAATTAATACCTAACCTTTAACCTTATTAGTCCAGCTATGTGGTACTGTCATAATGGCAGAAGGATCATGTCTAACTATTGATACAATGCAATAACCTGCTGTGTCTTTACACAATAAAATGGACACTCTAATGAATTTAATTTCAGAAGTATTGTCAGATACAGCAGAGGTTAAATATAAGCTGTTGCAATCCAAGAAGTAATAGAAACACCAGCAGGCAAAATGAGCTTTCAAGATAAGGATACAACAGCTCAAGTCTCAACTATAAGATAAAAAAGCTACTTTCTCCAATCCACATACAATATCACTCACAACAAATGATGATCTTGTCAACAAATGGAAAAGAGATAACCTTAGACTTGTAGGTCTGAAAGAGGGCATCAGTGGGCAGAACGTTTTTCTATTCCTTGAAAACGTTCTGTCAAAAGCGTTAAACTGTCCTAAGGTAGCTCCAGTAAGGACAGAATGGGCTCAAAGACCACTTAAAGTATCTGATGATCCTTTCAGGTACCCAAGATAAATTTTAGTTAACTTCTTAACTTCACAGTCAAATAAGAATCTAAAAAGTTAGCAAGGCGGAGTCTTTCATTATGTTGATGCATCAAGTGTATCTCTTTTAAGGTTTCTTTTCATAAATGGATATGAAAAGGAAGGGCTTTGCAGATATCTAGTAATTATTCCTCAAAAGTGGTCTGATCACAATCTTTAGGGACACTGCTACATTGGTGATTAACTGCAGAAATAATAACAACCACTTTTACTCTCTGGATGCTGCAATGACATGTCTATAAAACAATTTGCCATGGAAGACTCACAGTAAACCGACTGAAAAAATGCAGACATTTGCCACACGTCCACCTTCAGGGCAAACAGGGTAAGTTTAACCCCAAATGATATGCCATCTGGTAAGCCTACATATTGGAGATAATTTATGAAAATCACCTGGAGTCCCGTCTGTCTGCTCAGGAATGTTTTAGCTCGCCCAGTGTTGAAGGACTCAACTAGCAAATTCTTTGCAGTTCTATCAGAAGATAATTCATTGTCTAGCATTCTCAAGTACTTCATGCCAGCAAGTGCCCTTGAGCCAAGGTCAACACATGGTGACTCTATGGGGAGACTCTATAGGCTTCTCCTAGCATATTATGTTTCAGATTGCCAGGCCTTTCCTCTGCACAGATACTGCTGTTGCACAGTTGTGCCCCATCCAGTTTTTGGACCCAGGTCTACCAGTTGTTAATCCTGTATCTTAACCTTTGTGCTATCAGGCTAAGTCAAGTACCTCAGTGCTACATAATAAACTAACAGCCTTAGGCCTTCTGTTCAAAATATTAGTCCCACAAGACAGCAAGGAGAACAAAGGCAGCACAAACAAGCGAAATCATCCAAATAAAACATCCACCAGGACTGTTCATTAAACAGACTTAAGAACTTTTATGTCACTTTAGGGAGGGTGGTTTTCTGTGAATATTATTAATTTATTTCAAGTTGTGTTAATGTGGTTAATGGTCCGATACCTAGACCCTTTGAAGCTACAGTGTGGAACAAAACAGCAAAGTAAACACAGACATAGTACTCACATAATATTAAGTATAGCAACAGACAGAGTCTAAGATATTATACAAGCACAGTTGGTATAAATTTTCAGATCAGTTAGGTTTATAAAAGTACAGGTGGTATAAAACACTGAGCAAAAGTAATTTATGATGTTATACAGTACAGAAGTTCAAAGCAGTGTGATCACAATGAATGCAGCTAAGATACGTTGCAAGTGCTCAACAAGATACAGATATTAAAATGTTCCAACATTTAGTCACTAATCAGTAGATAAAGTAGTAAATACTGAAAATTAGGTCATAATAGGAGAACTGCAGACAGTATGCTACTACCCAACCAACCATTACTAGGCCATGATTTGGTAGATTATAACTCTCTGTACTGCAGACTGCTTCCTTCGAATGTCTATATCATTGTTTTTAACTGAACTGTTTTCTGCTATCTATGTCTGCTACTCTGCCACCTGGAACTTTTCTGTTAAGTACATTTGGTGTATTTACATGTGGTTATTATTGCTTTACATTGCATTGTATTCTTTTTCATGTGATTCTCCTGGGCTCAGTATGAAAATGGTCTGTCATGATCCTTGCCCTAACTTGGTCAGCAAATGGAGAATAAACTAGAATAAAATGAATTAAAACAAAATAAATAAATAAATACTCTACCTGATCTATCTCTACTTGTTTGCAATATGTATATTGCAGAGTTCTGCAGACAACATACAAATACTCAAATGATTTGGTTGCAGTAACAAACTTTTATAGGATTCTATGTAATCTTTTATTATCTATACAGGCAAAACTGGAAGTTTTATCATGCAAGACAGAGGAGAGAACACCTGAATAGCTATATAGTAAGAAATAGTATCTACATATTTACAATTGGAAGTTACTCACTAGATTGCTATAGAAACTAAAAAGAATTCTAAGCACTGGCTAAAGAGATTATTGGCTTGGTTACGTTGTTTACTGTTCGCTTATAAAGCAGGCACATTTGTGGGTCTCTATAAGCTATTTTAGATTTTTTATCTGAATTCATTCTAGTTAGTGATTTGTTTAAGTTCACAGAGCAAGTAGGACCAGTCAGCTGGAATGGTTTTATTTAATAGGTTCATAAGTGTGTACTAGGCTAATGGCCCTGGAGCCTTTACAAGCCTAGCCAATAGAATTGCCCTGGCATAACCCGATGTTAGTTCCCAGTGCCTCTATGGAGTGACCCCTGGTGTGAACTTTCTATTTCCCATCCACTCATCAAGAGTTCTTTTGAAGAGGGCCAGTGAGGTGCTCGGCTTGACATGTATGGGAAGTCTATTCCAGAGTATGGGCAGTCTCTGGGTTATGACGCTGTCCCTCCAGCATGTTCTGTTGATTGTGGTAATGAGGTTGAGGTCTCTGGAGGGTGTGGTGCAGACAGATTGTGATTTCTTTAGATGTAACATTTCTAACAGAGCTGGGTCAGACATGGCTTTGCAAGTCAAAAAGAAATCGCCTCTTATTAGAAGATATGAGGCAGAGAATAGCTGGAGTTTTTTGAGTCTGTCCATGTAGGACATGTGTTTAAGGCCTAGGATCCTCTTCATGAGGTACTTTTGTGGCCTTTCCAGCTGTTGCATGTGTCTAGTGAGGTACATGCCAAATGGGACATTATACTCGATGATTGGCCTAATAAGGGATGAGTAGAGATAGTTGATGACCTCTGTCTTCCTGGATGCAAAACCCTTGGTAATGGGATGTGCCACATAGAAGGACTTTCTGACCACAATGGCAATGTGGTGGTCGAAAACCAGGTTGCTGTCAACCTTTGTCCCCAGATCTCTTACAATGCCTTCAGTGTTCAGTGGGTGCCCATCGATGTGGTAATTAGTGGGAACTGAGTTTTTCCCAAAGGGGATGATGACACATTTTTGGCATTAAGCTTAAGGCCATGGTTTCGACACCAGTCATTGGTCTCAGTCAGGCCTTTCTGTAGGATGTCTACATCACCTGGGGAGTTAATAATGGCTCCCAGCTTGCAGTCGTCTGCTAACTTAGTCAGCCAGAGTCTCTCCATGTCAGCCTGGACTTCTGAGAAGTAGATGGTAAACAGGAGAGAACCAAGGACCATTCCCTGTGGGACTCCACTCATGACTGGTCAGCAGTCTGACTTGGTGTCCGCTACTTTCACACTGTGGGTTCTATCTGTGAGCCAATTTGCAACCCACCTAGTGATATAGGGGTTGATGCCTAGTTTTGTGAGTTTATCAATAATTCCTGAGTGGGGAATGGTATCAAAGGCCTTGGCTAGATCAAGGTAGGCTGTATGAACTGCCTTGCCCTCATCCACAGCACTGGTGACTGACTCGAAAAAGTCAACCAGGTTGAGCAGGCATAATCTATCTTTCACAAAACCAAACTGCATGGGATCTAGAGTTTGGAGATTCCCTATATCCTTGTTAATTAGTTCCATGATGATGTGCTCCATAGCCTTACATATCAGACTCATCAGGCTAATGGGACGATAATTCCCAGGGTCTGTAGCTGGTCCCCCTTTATGGAGAGGGATGACTGTAGCAGTGTGCCATTCAGTAGGTGAAACTGTGATTGAACAGGGCACACAGATGTGGTTCCAGTTCGCTTTGCAATTCATGTAGAACACATCCAGGGATATTGTTGGGTCCCACTGAAGCTGTACTCTTGGCCTTGGACAATGCAGCTTTAACCTGTGTTGCAGTAATGCTTCATTCCTGGCATTCCTCCCGTATTGTGATTGGTCCTTTGGGGGGAGGGGTAAAGCTGGCACTGAATCTGTTGGGTACTATGCTGGCAATGTCTGTTGGCTCAGTATAGGAGGTACCATTCTTCAATAACTCAGAGCAAACCTGGGTATTGCCATGGAGATTCTTGATATAACTATAGAAGGCTTTGTGGTTGTTTTCAGTGTCTGCCACAATTCAGCCTTCACAGCTGGCTTTAGAGGTTTTGATGAGGGATCCCAACTTTTTGTTGAGGCTAATAAGGGAGTTTTTCCAGTCTTGGGACATCACCATTTTCTGCAACAGTTTATTCCTTCTGTTGTAGAATTTATTAATGGCAGGGGACCACCATGGAGATTCTTGATATAACTATCTGCCTGGGATGATATGTTGGACAAGCCACGCTGCTTCGCAAGGGATGGCTTACACCTGTCACCACTGGGCTTCCGGATATTGGCTAAGGCTCTTGCCACCCCCATAGTGCCTTTTTTAGGCAAGGCTCAAAAGACAAACCCACCTCCTTAGAAAACAAAAATGGAAAAAAACTAAGGGTAATGCTGATCAACGCCAGAAGTCTAAATCTCAAGATGCAGGCACTTGATGCACTCCTCAGCATGGAGAACATCGACGTCTGTGCAGTAACTGAAACCTGGTTCAAGGCTCCTGAGAGCACCCCAGCACTACCAGGCTATACCTCGTATCATGCTTTTCGCCCCAAAACCCAGGCGAACCACAAAGGAGGGAGTGTCCATATTCATCAAGGACACCCACACCTCCAGGTTAGTAGCAACACATGAAGCATCAGAGACCATACAGGTGCAACTAACCATAGGCAAAACTGCTATACAACTGGTAGCATGTTACAGACCACCCTCCCAATCTCAAGAACCCCACTCAGCCTTCCTGAAGACATTGGAGGATATGAATGTATCACAAAATACCATCATACTGGGAGACTTCAACTACCCAAACATATATTGGGTACATTATTCTAGCCCTAATACCCTAGCCCAAAGGTTCCTGGAATTCATAAATTCAAATGCACTGGAACAACTAGTCACCTCTCCCACTAGGGGAGATAATATACTAGACCTGATCATCACAAAAATGGGGAAAAAATGCTCCACACCGGAAGTATACCCATCACTAGTGAGATCTGAACACAAACTAATCACCCTGGATATACATATCCCACCTCAACCCCCAGCACAAAAGACCACAGTGAAAAACTTCTCAAAAGCAGACTTCACTCTTCTTAAGACTGAGATGGTATCCTTTAAGCCCACTGTGCCAGTGGATACCACATCCCACAATGCCGAATCCTTCACAAATGCTTTCTATAGACATCTCCAAGAATGCATGGATCATGCAATCCCAAACAAATCCAAGTCCCTCTCCACCAAAGGTAAGCATCCTGTCTGGTGGACCTCAGCCATAAACAAATTGTATAACAAAAGAAGAAAGCTACTGCATCAGAGCAAAATGCCATGAAGGGAAGACATCGCTGATCAACATTAGCAGAAAACTACGTTCTCTCAAAAAAGATGCAAGGCCAACTTTGAGAGAAAAGTCGCTAAGGACACTAAAGATAACCACAAAGCCTTCTTCAGCTATGTTAGAAACCTGGGCGGAAACCCTCAGATATGCTCAGAGTTGGTTCAAAACAACAAAAAATATACTGAACCCACAGATATTGCCAACATTCTGGCTGACAGGTTCAGTGCAAATTTCTCCCTCCTTCACCCCCAAAAGAAGAAATACTTATCCCAGCTGAATGTAATCTCCTGTCATTTCAGATGTCCAAGTGAGAACCGCCCTAAACAAAGCAAAAACACAGCATCAATGGGACCTGATGGTATCCCGGGTTGCGTGTTACGTGAACTCCAAGAGGAGCTAAACCCACACATAAAAATGCTATTTAACCTTAGCCTTACTTGGGATATGTACCTGAACACTGGCATACAGCAACAGTGGTCCCACTCCACAAGGGGTGCCTCTACAGACCCTGGAAACTACACCCCATAAGCTTAACCAGCCTGGTCTGCAAAGCTATGGAAAGAATCATTATGGAACTCATAAACAGAGACATAGGGGACCTACAGACACTTGACCCCACCCAGTTCAGCTTTGTAAAGGGCAGATCCTGCCTTTTAAACCTGGTTGACTTTTTCGAAACAGTCACTAGAGCCATTGATGAGGGCAAAGCAGTCCATACAGCATACCTGGACTTGGCTAAGGCCTTCGACACAATACCCCACTCAGGCATCATAGATAAGCTCAACAGCTTAAAAGTAAACCCTTATGTCACTAGATGGGTTGCAAACTGGCTAAAGGACAGAACCCATAAAGTTAAAATCGCTGGAGCAATGTCAGACTCAAAGCCAGTCACAAGTGGTGTCCCACAGGGATCTGTCCTGGGACCCCTCTTGTTTGGCATTTACTTCTCAGATATTAAAGCAAACATGGGAGGGCTGTGGCTGACAAAGTTCGCAGATGACTGCAAACTAGGCACCATAGTCTATACACCAGCAGACACACATCCTACAAAAAGGCCTCTCATAAACGGACAACTGGTGCCGGAGTCACGGCCTTAAACTAAATGCCAAAAAATGTATAGTCATTCCCTTTGGGAAAAACAAAGTACCCACAAATTATCACATAGACAGCAACCCACTGAGTGCAGAAAAAGTAATCAGAGACCTAGGGACCCAAGTCGACACCGACCTCTCATTTGACACCCACGTTGCCAAAGTGGTTAGAAAAACATTCTACCTTGCACACCTCATCATGAAGGGATTCACATCCAGATCCAAGGATGTCATTGTACCCCCATATTCCTCCCTCATCAGACCCATGATTGAGTACAATGCCCCATTTGGTATGTACCTCACCCAGCATTTGCAACAGCTGGAGAGACCACAAAAGTACCTCACCAAGAGGATCAATGGTCTCAAACATATGTCTTATTCTGCCAGACTAAAGAATCTTCAGCTCTATTCAGTAGCATACCGCCTGCTCAGAGGTGATCTCTGCCTGACGTACAAGGCCATGTCAAATCAGAATCTGATGGACATGCTCCACCTCAAAAAATCCAAATCCATCAGGACCACGAGAGCTAAAGACTTAAACTTTGGCACAAGTATGAATAGGACATGCTGGAGGGATAGATTCATAACCCAGAGGTTTCCCATGCTTTGGAACAAGATCCAAGTTTGTATTATGCAGAGCCCCTCACTGACTCTCTTCAAGAGAAATCTTGATGAGTGGATGGGAGATCGTAAGTTTACCTCAGGGGTCACATCTGTGTCACTGCTAGACAGGGGCACAGTAAACTAATTCTATTATATTAGGGGACCTTCATTGTGTCACTTCTAAGACAGAGGCACAGTATTCTAAATTTATTCTGTACATTTTTTGTACCATTTCATGGGGTGGCAAAAGCCACATCACTATGGCTAGGCTTACAAATGCCCCAAGGCAGATAGCCTAGTACTATACTATGAAACTATGAAACTATGAAACCAGATTGGCTTCCTTTTGTTGGAGGAGATCATCTTGGTTTGGTTGGGTATGGCTAGTTCCATGCCTTTATGTACATGTTCATACAGTGCATTGGTGTAGGATTTGGCAGTCATGCATCTATGTCCCATTGACATAGGTGCCGTGAAGTTAGCCACCTCTGTTTTTAGGAGCCAAAAGTCAGCTTTGGAGTTTTTCATGGTGGTTACCTATGTGGGGGGTGTGGGTGAGATGTGGATTTCCATGGTGATTAGTTTGTGGTCAGATCTAACCAGGGAGGAACTGACTATTGGTGTAGAGCAAAGGTTGCCCATATTAGTAATAACCAGGTCAAGGATGTTGCTTCCTCTAGTGGGGGTAAGAATGAGCTGGTCCATAAGATAGAGTAACTTTATCTTGTTCTGTCCATTAAGTTTTGAAATTATATCACCTGAGTTGTTTAACTAACATAGTATAATTGCATTAGACTTTTTGAAGACTTTCTTAACTTATCATTAGTTGTAACATATGCTGGAGTGTTTGATGGTTAATGTCAACATTTTAAATATTCTACATAGCTGACAAGCCACTTGCAAATAGTTAGCTAAGTAATATATAGGCACTGTTTTCCTTAAAAAACTCTCCAGGTATGGTATATGATATTTCAGGACATGGTGGGGAGGGTGGTAGCCTCCTATCTCAGCATGTGCATTCATATACATCATCTTAATAGGTTAGGCTAATCCCTAGGTCCTGGGTCCCTACAGGTACCCTCATAGTAGGTACTATCTATGGCTCCAGTCAAGCAAAGGATGAGATTAACAGAGTAATGCTGTTCGGTAATATTGAGAAAGGACTTTAGTGTAGTTTAGTGTACTGTACTGGATAGCCAGGAAGTTATTCACCAATCAGGCAACCCTCGACTATGATTGGGGTTGGGGGTGGTTATAATGGTTAAAGTGTTTACCTCACAATAATAAGGAACATAGTTTGATTCTCTCTTTTGAAAGGGAAATTGGCTTTGCTTAAAATGGACCAGAAATACATATAGTCTCGCACTTACCTATAAACCTCTATGAGTTGAAGAGCAATGAACATTCCCCAATCTGCACTCAACTTTATTAACAAAAAAAAAAAGAAGTATTTTCCCCAATCTGGCACTTCTCAACTCAACACTGAAGAGCAAGGTCCATTCCTAAATCTGTGCTGCTCTTACCTCTAAACCGTTCAGAATTTTTGCCACATAGTTTGGTTTGCTCCTCATAAAATTTGTGGATTTATGGCAAACCATGGGGGACTGATGTCAGTAACTAATGGTAGGCATTTAAGCTTCAGATTTCATATCCTTCAGAAAATGCATATTAATGCAAAACCTGTTATTCTAGCAACTTTCTAAGTTTATAAAATCAATAATTAAAATCTGCCCCTGATTTTGGACCGTTTGTTCCCTATTATTTTTAGCTCTGTCCACATTTCTTGCACTAAGAGCTTGAGGGATTTGGTGCCCTTCAGCTCTAAGTTGAGGGGCATAAAAAGGTCCTCCCTAGTTACAATAAACCACTTGCTAAAAATATAAATGTACATCGTAGCAAGTGGCTTGCTACTGTTCCAGTACCACCCATTATGCCCTTCACTACTTCAACCTTGACAGTAATTCCAGTATTGGCCAATAACGCAATAAAGTCCCGCCTTAAACTGCTAGCCTTGGCCCAAACACCTTCTGCCTGGGGTGACTGACCTCTTTTCCCCTTTTCTAAATACACATCTGTGACAACAGTACCCTTCAGGCATACCTTTCAAGTGTACCTTATTATAAAGAACATTCCTCATTTTGAGCCTAAAGAAGCCATGCTCCTTGCTGTTCCTCATTGTAGGCGTCTGCTGCACTTTCAGTGTGAAGAACTTTTTTAATTGATATCCATGGTAAATGACCTTGAATAGAATTACTTCCCCAAAATAACCTGTTATAAGTATAAAGTAATAGATTGTAACCATCCTGTGAGCTTCTTAGCTGAAGTTGGTAGGAAGCTATTAGTAAGTGTTGCACATTTTCCTAATTTTCTCCACATTATGAGAAGTAGTTGTCCTCATTTTGGAGAAGGAAGGTTGCAAGCCATGCCCTCAGGTGAAAAATATATATATGCAGACTCAAAAGACTGTACTACATGTGTTTATACTTAGCACTGCAGGCATATATACCAACATGAGCCAGAACATACTTTTCTCTAGCCCCGTCTTTTCAGTTAATTAGATTACTGGCTAACAACTCCCATCCTACTCCTTCTGAAAGAAAATGATTCCTTAAATATTGTTACTTGCCTCTGCCAGACTACAGTACAGTTTTAACAAATATCTTCCCTTCACAAGACCACCCAAAGTGAAAAAATACTCTAATACTAAAAAATGGCAAATCATGAGAATTTTAGTTGAAAGTGCTGAGCATGTTATTGTCCTTAAACCCCATAATCATGCCTATCATTACCTGGGGCCATAGTTTTAAACTTGAAATTAAACCAGCGGCTCAGCTGCAAAGTTTTTATGTGCAAAGATCAGCACACATCTGAGATAGTTGGAATCTGGAGATGCAAATGCACAGGTTTTCAAAAGCCCTTTTCCAAAACAGAGCAGCCTTCTCAGAATACAGAATAGTTGCAGTAGAATTAGTACTACTGTTACAGAGGTACAAGCATCTGACATCAGACCAGGCAAAATCATAGCCTGTGCATTGAGGAAACTATAGGGACTGTTAAAATTAGAGACAAAGGAAGAAAATTAATAACTGATCCATCAGATGTGCTTTGCACACAGCTGTATGAATCTCCTGTCACTCCCTCACCACAAGATTAGGCAATATTTTAAAGCTATCCATCACTCTATTTATTAATTTATTTGGCATTTGTTTACGATGAAGATCCAACTAGATCAGAAAGAACCTATTTTCAGAGGAGGCCTGTCACCCCTGTCAATGAGGGACAAAGGTGGAACCCCTAGGACAAAGTTGTGGTTTCCCAGCCACTCATCAAGGTAGTGCTTGAAGAGGGTCAGTGAGGTACTCTGATATGTATTGGAAGTCTATTCCAGACACAGGGAAGCCTCTGGGAGACAAGCCTATCTTTCCAGCAGGTTTTGTTGATGTCGCATATTAGATTTAGGCCTATCGAGTGGTTAATATACAAGGAATTAGACTTATGGATATGGAGCATCTCTAGTAGGGCAGGGTCCGATATTGCCTTGTATATGAGACAAAGACAATCTGTACGATACCAAGTAGAGTGCTAATGATAAATGAGAAAATAAACATCTCTTGCTGATCTGCTGTGCCTGTCTTTTGAGTTTACCAGAGTGCTAATGATGTGAGCCTGTCCACATATGACAGGCGTTGGAGGCCATGGATTCGCTTTGTGAGGTATTTCTGTGGCCTTTCCAGTTAGTGCAGGTGTTTGGAGAGGTACATACCAAACAAGGCTTTATACTCAATTATAGGCTTAATGATGGAGGAGTACAGAGAGGTAATAACCTCCTTTTTTCTGGATGCAGTTGTTAGAGTGTATTAAGGCTGAAAGTAATTTTGCTACAAATAGCCAAAATAAATAAGGTATAAAATAAAGCTTGCTTAAATGTAGAAAGAGTTTAGCAATATGTAATTAGCATCCATACTAAATGACTGTGCCTTGAAAAATAAGGAATCTGCTTAATGGACATGTTTCCTTACAGACTCAGCAAAAATGTAAAAAACAATTCTGGATGCATTTCATACTGTCAGCAAGAAAGTTGACCTGTTTCCTTAAAGAATGGACATGCTTTAACAGAAAAACAGTCTGTACGTGTTTTTGTCATATGTTTCCTTAAAGACATGTTTTCTTACACTGTCAAGCAAGGAAGTTTGAATGGACATGCTTTTATCAAGTCAGCATTTGTACGTGCTTATCACAAGATGTTTCCTTAAAGACAATATCAGAATTGTTCTTCTACAGAATGGAAAACAATTCTATTACATGCTTTCCTGCAAACATCAGCAAACAGATGTTTCCATACAAAGTCCAAAATAGAATACCAAGAACAAAAACAAGATCTAAAAAGACTGTAGCAGATGAAATTGTTATAGGTATTTTGTTCCAAGGTAATGTACAGGAGAATTATCTTCTATGCTGATCGAGAAGTAAAGTTGTGGGGGGTGAGGCATGCTGGTCTAGTGCATTAGGACTGATGAAGTCAAGGAATTGTTGGGTGAGTGTATTAGTGTAGTAATAGTTCACCCAGTCAATAGTGGGGTAGTTGAAGTCACCAAGGATCAAGGTGTTACGGGGTACCTTGATGGAGAGTAGTAGGTCCAGGTAGGAGGAGTGGGTGTCCTGAGTCATGGAGGGGGGTCTATAGCTGGCTATTAATTGGATGGGTGTCTTGCCAACTGTCAGTTGCACCTGGAGTAATTCCAGTGCATCATGCTGGCAAACCAGTCTGTAGGTGAGTCTGTTCTTAATGAAGATAGAGACTCCATCACCCTTAGTCTTTCTGACCTCGTTTTGGGCTTGGAAAGTGTGGAATGAGCTATAGCCTGGTAAGGCAAGGGTGCTGTCTGCAGCCCTGAAGAAATTTTCTGTGATTGCACAGATATCAGCATCTTCCAGTGTGAGGAGAGCCTCCAGTGAGTGCATTTTCAGGTTAAGGCTCCTAGCATTAAGCAGCATGACTTTCAATTTGCTTTCTGGCAGATCTTTTATGTTGGAAGATTTGTCTTTGGGACATAGCCTAAAAAAGGCAAAATTGGAGAGGCAAAAGCCTTGGACAAGATCCAGAACCCCAGGGTAACAGGTGGAGGCCATCTCTAGTAAAGCATCAAGGCCTGTCAACCAAGTCATCCCAGGCAGACAGATACTGGATCCCCTTGGAAATTCACCAGAAACTAAACCAATTGTTGAAGTCAATTATTTTTTGTTGGTATTGTGGTATCATTCTTGGTGAAGGTAGGATGTTGCTTAGGGCTAGGGTCATACCTGCCTGGGACACATACTTGGAGAGCTCAATCATGTCTCTCTTCATATAGCCTAGGGAGGTACATCTCAAGTCATTCACACCAACATGGACAATGACAGAGTCATACTTGTACCTGTGGTGGAGACACTTAAGTGCGTGTGTGATGTGGCAGATTCTGGCACCTGACAGACAGCTGACTGTGACCTTCTCCTTGTTGAGTCTGGTGAGGGAGACATCAGTGTGTCTCACTATTGAGTCACCAATGACTGCTATGTTTGGTTTATTGTTATGCCTTTTTGGCTGCGTTGGGTTATTGTTATGACTAATGGGCTGTGTTTGTGAGACACTGGTGTGTTGTCCACTGTGTGTGATGTGATTGGTGTGCTGTCGACTGTGTGTGATGTGATTGGTGTTAATAGTCCCGCTGTCCTCACTCATGTCTGCAGTCCATTATCCCCCTATGGAACCATTCCAAGTTGTTAATCTGTAATGAAACAGTTCACTTTAGTGAGAGGGAATGGAAAGGTGTTGTTGAAAGGTACTGACAGGAAAAACACTATTGCCTTTTAGCACTTGCAAAATAAATGCTAAATGTCTCATAACGTTTTGTAAATATAGTTACAAATGAGACACACAGCTTTTCACTCTCATCAGAAACCTTTTTTCACATAGACAAACCTAATCATAGCATACATAAAGGATAGTAACATCAGTCTTTGAAACACTGGAAAACATTAAAACATCACATCTTTACAGCACATTAACCTCTCACAGCAGTGTCAGCTCATACACATGGGTATCAAAAAAATACACAAAGTAGTAGCCAAACACCACCAATTAAAAAGATGTATTGTGGCCTATATGAAATATCCCATGAATTCAGGAGAACACCTTGCAGTTCATACATGATGGTTACTGGGCACTGTCTCAAATGAAAAGTAAGGATATCATACACAGGCTAATTGTCGATACTCTACTTGCATTTGGACGAACTGTAAACGCAAATTCTGGACTGCCCAACTGCACAAACTGCTTGCCTGTTTGTTCCACATTAGTGTCAGTGACATTTAGAAGGCAGATTTTGGTATGTGTCTGGACCTAGAATAGATTGGTTGTCTTTAGTTTAAGGCATAAGGAATGAATATCAGTGCAGCAGGCAGTGACTGTAGGCATACACTTCTTAGCTTCCAAAGGGAAGACTGCATTGCCTATTTTAACAAAAGTTTTTATAGGTTCATAGGTAAGTAGTAGGCTATTGGCCCAAGGGCCTATGTAAGCCTAGCCAGCAAGGTACCATAGCTTATGCCACCCAAGAAAGTTATTTTCCTGTGCCACTGTCCAGCAGAGACAAAGAAGTGATCCCTGGGGTGTATTTCCTATTTCCCATCCACTCATCAAGATATTTCTTGGAGTGCTAATGAAGAACTTTGCTTGACATAGATGGGTAGCTTGTTCCAGAGTATAGGAAGTCTCTGGGACAGGAATCTATCCCTCCAGTGTGTCCTGTTTATTGTGGTGACAAGGTTTAGGTCCCTAGAGCGTGTAGCTTGGAGGGATTGGGATTTCTTTAGGTGTAGCATGTCCAACAGCTCCGGGTTTGACATAGCTTTATATGTTAGGCAGAGATCACCTCAGAGTAGGCGATATGCTACAGAGTAAAGCTAGAGTTTTATGAGGCGGTCAGTGTAAAGCATTTGTTTGAGGCCAGTAATCCACTTTGTGAGGTACTTCTGTGGCCTTTCCAGCTGCTGCAGATGTCTTGTGAGGTACATTCTAAAAGGGGCGTTGTACTCTATAATGGGTCTAATGAGTGATGAGTAGAGGGGAATAGTGACCTCTTTTTTTCCTGGATGAGAACCCTTTTATGATGAGGTGTGCCACATAGAAGGACTTCCTGACTACTGTGGTGATGTGACTATCAAAGGAGAGACTACTGTCCACCTGGGTCCCAAGGTCTCTTATCACACATTCAGTGTTAAGTAGATTGCTGACTATGTGGTAGTTCATGGGTACAGAGTTTTTTGGAAAAAATAGACTTGTACTCTTTACAATTCACTCTGTTTTACCATTAAGTCCTTTCTGTATTGACCACCTGCTTATTCCCCTCTGCTTGACTATGGAATTAGTTTTGTAATCAGCTCTTCACAAATAGATTATTTAAAGCTGTTTTTAAACTGCAGATATACTGATGTAACTGTGGCCTGTCCTTGAATCTTCATGCTTGCATGCAGTTATTCTTTCTTCAGTTCATTTATTTTACCACTTAGTAGTTATGACCACACTTTGCTGAATACTATTATGCACTGTTATATGTTTGTCTGTAGACTATTTTGCCACATGTTAAGATTTATATTCAGGCTGTACAGCGTTTGACTACCCACGTTATATATGAAGCCCTGTTGTTTTACTACATGTAAATTCTTAATAAAGTTGTGGTAAAACAAAAGGCAGGCCACCTTCTTCTTTCCGTAAAGTTCAGATTAATCCTGTTCTGCTCCAGTGCACAAAGTTCTACAAATGCACAACATTTGTTTGCTCATGGTTAGCTCTTTGACTCCCAGTACAGTATTTATCCATGTCATAATGCTGAATATGATTTACATTCTACATAAACAACACAAGCAGAAAAACTGTAGCGGAACATGATATCGTGACATTGTCAACACTTCTGATACTGTTATCATACATGATATCGTGACATTGTCAACACTTCTGATACTGTTATCATACATGATATCGTGACATTGTCAACACTTCTGATACTGTTATCATACATGATATCGTGACATTGTCAACACTTCTGATACTGTTATCATACATGATATCGTGACATTGTCAACACTTCTGATACTGTTATCATACATGATATCGTGACATTGTCAACACTTCTGATACTGTTATCATACATGATATCATGACATTGTCAACACTTCTGATACTGTTATCATACATGATATCGTGACATTGTCAACACTTCTGATACTGTTATCATACATGATATCGTGACATTGTCAACACTTCTGATACTGTTATCATACATGATATTGTGACATTGTCAACACTTCTGATACTGTTATCATACATGATATCGTGACATTGTCAACACTTCTGATACTGTTATCATACATGATATCGTGACATTGTCAACACTTCTGATACTGTTATCATACATGATATCGTGACATTGTCAACACTTCTGATACTGTTATCATACATGATATCGTGACATTGTCAACACTTCTGATACTATCATTGCATTCTCTTGCACCACCTTCTCCAGTGCTGCTTTGCCTGGATCTTCCATAAACTCATTCTCACCCTGCTTATTCAACTGGTCTCAGACTGCATTGTGTGGTTTAATACTGTCTCTGATTCAATGCCAGTCCTTGAGGGTGTCCTGCAAACGTCTATCCCTGACTCCTTACTTTTCTTGATTTTTGTTCACAGTGAATCACCACATCATGGTTTAACCAGGCTCCACTCATTAGATGACTCCACTATCCTACTTGCATCTTCTTAGTTAGTGGATATAAATGCTAATTTACAGTCAAGTTTTGATCAACTTCAGAACCAGCTTAAAGCTTCAAATCAATTACTCTGTTCAGAAAATAGCAAAACCAGGCTTTCTTTTCTCCACAGTAAATTCTCATCTTCAATTTCAGTCAGGCATCCACCAAACAGCTGCGTGTCATTAGTGATCAGCCTTTAGACTGGAACTCTCAGGCGTCCACCAAACAGCTGGGTGTCATTAGTGATCAGCCTTTAGACTGGAACACTCAGGCATCCACCGAACAGCTGGGTGTCGTTAGTGATCAGCCTTAGACTGGAACCCTCAGGCGTCCACCAAACAGCTGGGTGTCGTTAGTGATCAGCCTTTAGACTGGAACCCTCAGGCATCCACCAAACAGCTGGGTGTCGTTAGTGATCAGCCTTTAGACTGGAACCCTCAGGCATCCACCAAGCAGCTAGGTGTCGTTAGTGATCAGCCTTTAGACTAGAACCCTCAGACGTCCACCAAACAGCTGGGTGTCGTTATTAATCAATTTACTTGTTTATTTGTCTTTGTTGACTGGGAAGGTCTGACTGGGCAGAACACATTTTCAGGGTGGCCCAGGGAGAAAAGCTCCATCATAGTACATTTATATTAACAAGTGAATTTCAGACAGTTCTCAGAAAAGCAACTTCTACATTTCTCATAAAAAAAATACATAATTACAAGACAGGTATATACAGTAAAGTATTTGGTATATACAGTAAAGTATTTACATACAATTATAAGTCTATACAATTTTTGTAGCTCTAAAATCTTGCAAGAAGTAAATTGATTGATACTGCAGAAGGCAAGCATTATTGTAAAGAAGTTTAGTGCTCTTACAATTTAGTAAAGAAAGATTTGCAAGGAGTTTAAGATGCATAATGAAGTAATACAATTATGTCAGAAGGCTGATTTTGCTATTGTATAGGTTTGCAAAGAGTTCAGGAGATATAATGAACTAGTTATAAAATTACATAGGGGGAGATATTAGTAGCTTATAGGAGGAGAGTGGGAATGGCAGATGACTGAGAAAGCATGGTATAGGATTACCTCTATTTGGGCTGCCTGTTCCAAATTGGTGTATCTAGAATGTTTACAACTTGGGTATACAGAAGATGCATGAGAGGGGTACAGCGGTGCATGGGGCAGTTAGAAAAACAGAAAGATGAGAAGTATTGCTTAATAGAGGGTGAAAATGGATGTACTGATTCAAGTGCAAATCATCATTTAGACTAGAACTCTCAAACATCCACCAAACCACTGGGTGTCATTACTAATCAACATTTAGAATGAAACCCTCAGACATCCACAAAGCAACTGGGTGTCATTACGCATTTAATAAACATTTAGAATGACACCCTCACACATTCGCCAAAAACTGGGTGTCATTATCAATCAGCATTTAGTAAACATTTAAAATGGCACCCTCACACATTTGCCAAAAAAACTGGGTGTCGTTACTGATCAGCATTTAATAAACATTTAGAATGGCACCCTCACACATTCGCCAAAAAACTGGGTGTTGTTACTGATCCACATTAAGATGGAATACTCAGACATCCAACAAACAACTGTCTGTTGTTATTGACCTATGTTTAGAATGGAACCATCAGAGATCCATGAAGCAACTGGTGTCATTATTGATCAATGTTTAGATAATGGCAGTAGCATTAAAAGTTAACTAAAATGTGTCTCTTTTATTGATACTACATAAGCATGCCATGGCTCCTACATTTCTTCTTCTAAATATCCTACATGGACCATATATTTTAACTAAGTTATAGTCCTTTCTACTTTTCCCATTTCCCTTTCAGCAGTGTTACAAGATTCATGACATTTGCCAGAGGATTCAGCTTTACAATTCACTATTGTACATTCTTTGAAAGCAGTACATTGGTTTGTCTTCCCACAATGCTGAAATATGAAGCTACTAAACTTTGCAGACTCTATACTAACCAGATAAATATCCTACAACTATAACCCTTAATTAATTATACATACCATCCAGAAACATATGCTCAAAAATCAATTTCTGACTCTTCCCCACCTGCATCCCTTCACTAAATCATTATGTAGAGCCTGTGCTTTTCAGTATTGTGTAATATAATGCCCTCACACTTGCAATTTGCTAAATATGATCTGTCATACTTCCTTACAACAAGGAACCCAGGGATCATCTTCAACCGAATTGCATCCTGTCCTGTAACTGTGGCTTAACTTGATCTATGTTTTGTCTACTCTTTCATACTGTTTCCATTTGGATTGCTTAGCTACTATTTAATGCTTTAAAAAAATCCACATTTATAAAATATACCAAGTTTCTTATCTGCAGGTATATTAGTGTATTATTAATACCTTAGGTTATTTGTAAAATGTATATTATTTTCTGACTGCTCTGTAAATTTCTATTTGTAATGCAAATGTATTTACTTGTTGTATTTTTATTTTTCTTATGTTGCATTTCATAAATTTATGTTATTATTGTAGAAATTTCATATTTCTCTTGTATGCTTTGAGCAGCTCACCTCCTAAGGCCTTCACTGAAACAATGTAATTCCAGTTAGAACTTTCTGGTTAAGAAATATATATATATATATATATATGTATATATATATATATATATATATATATATATATATATATATACACTAATAAATAAATAACCTCTGTACCTTGATATGTCACCAGTGTGCAATGTACAAACATTAATATGATGTGCAGTCACATGACTGATATGTGACACTCTGGATACCTGTCACAGACATCACCACCAGCATTAAACAATGCAAGTTTGGTTATGTGTGGCACAGCTATAATCATCTGTACAGACAAAATAACATACACGGGACACATTAGTAGGTATATACTAATAAATTACTCTGGATGTTTAGGGTCATCATAACACGTATATTAATAATCCAAAGATTTCCATTGAACATTCAAAGGACGTCAACAAGTTCTTTAAGCATGTAAAAACTTTAATCACCGTTTTCATCCACAAAAGGACTTCTTCAGAATAAAACAACCTATTACTGAATAAATTACTATATATATATATATATATATATATATATATATATATATACACACACACACACACACCTGAAATTAATCATACAATTAACAAAAAAACTTCGGACCTTCTGTCTTTTAAAAAAAAAACATTTAATGGACCTATTCAAGCCAGGAGATAAATCTGCTCCTATCTTTAACTGCCAAAGAGTTTCCCTTTATTCCACTCTGTTCTTAAAATCGTCACCCCTTTTACATAAAGGTACATATTCAACTACTGTGAACAAAACCTTATGTGCTCTACAACACTCTAAAGAATGTTTGTGTAATGCATTCCTATCATTTTTATTTTTAACTGCACAGAGATGTTCCTTAACTCTTACTTCTAAAGTTCTAGTGGTCATACCAACGTAATATGCATTGCATCCATTGCATGTACAAATGTAAATCACTCCTTTAGATTTGCAATTAAATGTACCTAAAATTGGAATGGTGTAATTCAAGTGTTCCAAAAACAAAAAAAGGACCTTCTGTAACGAATTTACAAATAAAGCACTGCCTACATTTATACATTCCTTTTGGTTTAGAACCTAAAAATCTAGGATTATCAAAACTAATGTCATCCCATTGTAAAATATTCTTGAAATTATAAGAATTTCTAAAGACAAATCAGTACTTATGTACTATCGCAACCAGATTTTCACAGTTGCAAAACTCGCATACTGCAATGAAATGGAGTGCGGGAAACATCGTAAGGTGTAATTTCATATCTTTACTAAGGAAAAACAAGTTTAGGTTACATTCACGAAGAGAAAGAAATGTGCAATTCTTCTTGTTTTGCGTGCATTACACACGCATGCTTCAATTCCCATGGTTGCTGTGTTACTTATGAAAGGAATACTGTGACTGTAAGGAAGGAATGCTGCCAAGAAAAGCAGACACACACATGGAAATGCTTTAGGTAAAGTATTTCTAAATTTGAAAGGAAACTTTTGTAACATCAAGTTGCAGTAAGGAATGGCTTGCAAAAGTGTTGGTGGATAATGTTGAGAGGTAATTCTGAGGTCGTTTCTGATGGGAGAAGTTGGCAGCAGTGGGATGTTTTTGTGTTGTTGATGGTGGTATCCTCAGACAAACATAGATTGTACTTTAGTATTTCTGGAAGGTATTAGGGCTGAAAATATGTGGATTGTTCATTCGCTGTTTTTGTCTTTTTTATGCGGGGGAAAGTTGTCACAGTTTGCAGTCAGAAGTGCTTCAAAACAGTGCTTTGGGTGGGTAAGCTGGGTTTCATATCACATGCTGCCGGTGAAGTGCATACATAAACAGCCATACTTACTTTTTAATTTTTATTGATAACTCTGCAGTAAAACAATCCTAAGTGTGAAAGAAAATAGATTGTATGGCTTGATTACAACATCAACAGTCAGATTTCAATATCGGGAAGCAACCAGTACTACCTTGAAAATATGGTTGCAATAATATGTAAATACTGACAAATCTAGGTTGGGTTCCAACACTTTTAATTAAGTCTATATTTCCTTCCAATATTTTCCAATTGTTTTTGATAATTGAACATATATTCGACCTGTCAACCATCATATCTATATTACTTATAGCTCTATTTTTATCCAAATTATTTCCTAAGGCCAATTTTTGAAAACTTTCAAAAACTGGTTGCCTTAATTAATGAGATGAATATAACTTCTGATTTTTTGATGTTTACTAAAGGTGTATGCGGACTCGAACTGGCTTTTCTGGATGTGTATCTGCAATGGAACACATCAACAGATAAATTTGAGAGTAGAATTTTTCGAAAGAATACATTTAGTAACAACTATTTAAGCTATGTAAGCAATCATCCTAAGCTTATTAAAAAGAATATTCCGAGGGGGAAGTTAATTAGAGCCTCTAGGATGACGTCCATTGATAGTGAATTTGAAGAAGAGATAGCATATAATGTGGAGTTGTTTAAGTTGAGGGGGATATGATGTCATTATGCTTCAAAAAGCAGCTGAAGAAATCAGATCAAATTAAAAAAAAATTTCCCTCCAATTTTGATGAAAAGTTTTAAAAAATTGGCCTTAGGAAATAATTTAGATAAAAATAGAGCTATATGTAACACAGATATGACGGTTGAATATAACACATATACTTCCAGTTTTGTTAATAAAGGCACCCATCCTATGCTGATTGCCAAAGTAGTCTGATCACAAGCCAACCCAACAAACTCCCACACTGTTACCAGGATCAGGTAAGCTGTTAGAAGACATGATCTGTGTTACAAGAGTGGCACAACTGGGCCTCACAATATGTCAGCTGGGTGAAAACATACAGGGCTAAAGACCAGGTATCAGGGTACAGCTATGTCATGATCTGACAGAGATCACTAGGAGATCCACTATACTAGGACACCTGTAACAGCCCTATATCAGGTCAGCTGAGCCCCTGCTGATAATGTACCATAGCAATGACACTGCACATTCAAGCCGGACCTGCAATGAGGAATGAGGGAGCACTCCAGTCACAAAAACCTAGTCTTCAAGATTGATACCTGGAGAGTTTGATATACTAAAGCAGATGTCATCTCTTATAACCCCATCCTCATTTCAAGATAGCACATTTCTGCTCAGTCATGCGACATAACAGAGCATACACAAAATGTAACACTTACAGCCAACATGCCATCAGTTTTGGCACCCATGATCTGGTTTTATATGTGTTCAATGTACTTTATGATCACATGGATCCTTAAACACCGATCATATGACCTTGTTAAAATATGACCCCATTGTGTGTGCTGACATCCACAGGTGGGAAACTCTGTGGAGGTAATCTATCCATCCATTCTGAACCCCTTTTTCCCATTTTACACATGGGGCCGGGGTGTCACTTCAACAGTGACAGTCATCTCAAGCCAATGCTTACACAACCAGGTGGCTAACCCTGCTGCTATAGTTCATCCATACCACCACTCACTCGCACGTACAGCCACTGTTGGCCTTTGGTCAACTGCAGCCCTAGGCAAAAGGGCTTCACAGCACCCCACACCACTCAGTGATCCCATCCTGGTATACCTACACCATTCATATTACTGGAAAAGTGCCCCTGTTAGAGCGGTGCTCTAGGCAGCCGCCTAGTTGGCCAATGCCTAAGGCCGGCTATGCCTACAGCCAATTTAGAGTGTCCAGTCCACCTACTGCATGTCTTTGGAATGTGGGAGGAAACTGGAGTACCTGGAGGAAACCCACATGACCACAGGGAGGACATTCAGACTCTGCACAGAAGACACCCCAGCCGAGAATCAAACTGGAGAACCTCTTGCTATGAGGCGACAATGCTAACCGCTGCACCACTCTACAGGTAATGTCTGTACATTAAACCATCTAGTTCTTGAGGTTCTGTCAGCTTCCTTTTGGAGATCATGACTGCAGTTGATGGATGCAGAGACCATATGTATCATCACAGTCATCACAGTAACAATGCCGGCACCCAAAATATATCTGCAAATGATGTCATGTGTGACACTGTCTTTGGTTTGCATCTTTGTAATATTACCTATGACAGAACAGATCATACTGTTGTGTCAGGCAATATGCACTGAATGTATTCCAGTTTTCCAGCCATAATATATGCCCCGATGGCACTGAGCACATTAAAAGGTGGGCAAATAGACAGATCTCTCAGAGCTTCAAGATGTTGGACAGCCTCTCTACCTGCTCAGTAGCTATTAGTATGGCAATGATGACAAAAGAAGTCTTATTTGTAACAGAAGTTGTGTAAAGTATGTTTTAGTATTAGTTTGTTTGCAATGGTACAAAAAGTTATTTGGTGTAATACAATAACTTACCAAAGATATCATCACACAGCAGCCTACTAAACATGGATTGTTTGTTAAAGACCTTCCTTCCTGCATGGCAACAGAGAACTCAAAAGCCATAATTGTTGAAGAAAGTGAAGTTGTTGACACTTTTACAGCAGTAGTGGATGTCTCTTTGGAGATGAGTTCACCAGGATGTCAGAAATTCACAATAAATTGTTGAAATACACATCTAATATGGACATGGACAAAGTAGATACAGAAGTGATGTTTTATGATCAGCCAGCCACCATATTGGTTATGTAACAGAAGAATATAGCGATAAAGAAAGAGTACAATGATGTGTAAGACTGGAACCATTTATCACTAAACTGCTCAAGCAAATGAATAAAGCCCAAACAAAGAATATCTTGTGATGGCAGACTGGTCTGCCAATCTGGTAGAATGTACAGCTGGATGACCTCACAGATTTTTGGTGAATTTTAAGTCGTGGTTTACAAAGGAAGATGTTCTGTCATAACTATGGCAAGCAAGAAGTTTATGTAGAATTTGAGTGCAGTGAGTTTTCTTTGATAATGACTTTTCTATTCAGGCATCTAAACAATGAGTTCAATTTCTGCAGAATATGCATAAAAATCATCAGAAGAATTTTAAGTTCAAGCTGATGTAATCAATGTTTTAGTTATATTTTGCCCATTGGAAATAGCCTGTTTGTGAGTGCCTGTGAGGCAATGGATATGATATGGTTAATAAATATAAATTTGTATGGGTACTTGGAGATTAGTTTTAGTAACAGAGAAGAGATCCTTGAATTGGGACTGCATAGTATTCCCAGCATAACAGTGGACATTAACATGATGGTGTATGCGCTTCTATGGTCATACTTGTATGAACTTTCTGGATACAGTCTGATTTGTTGTGGCAATATATGAATGCTGAAGACTTTATAAACTTTATGGACATTGTCTATACCATCTTATGTTGTTTCAAAATTTGACACAATGTTCTTTCTATTATCCTTTACAGAATTAATACAATTACAGTATAGTCACTTTTCATCTGTTTACTGTGTTGCCATGTCATTATGCCCTACTTAAGCTATTTTGAAAAGAAGTATTGGTGAACTATATATTTTATGATGTGATATTTTTACATGTTTAGTACATTATAATATAGTGGCATCTTATTACAGCTATTTTAAGAAGCAGTTACTGTAAGGTGAATTACCTGTATTTGAACAATTCCGAATTATTAGAAGAGTGCACAAATGTAGCACTTTATGGCAGAGTGATGTTTATATGTTTAGTACATTATTATGTAGCACCCCTTATTTCAGCCATTTTGATATGTAGCTGCTCTAACATAACTTAGCCCTATTTGAGACATTCTGAATTTAGTAGTGATATGGTTCCAGTAAGCAGGGATTCACTGACTGGGCCCACATAAGATTAGTTAGTGGTGCCTTCTGTCTGACCACACTTTATGTACATTGTTCACTTTTAAAATGTAATTGTATTTCCTTACAACCAGAAAGAAGTTTCATGCCAAAAGACAGACATAGCAGTGAAGGATGCACAGACTTGCACCCATAGGGGTAAGTGTAAATATGTTGGCAAGGATAACCATCTTTAGGTAGTAATGCATTACTAGTCATAAGCAATGGCATTTCAGTCACATTATGTTTTTATATCTTTTTTCCTTTACAGCTCCATCGTCTGTTACGACAGTGTGTGTAGAAAATGGAGGGACAGAGTTTACCATCGATACCCATCTTCACTATATTCCAAAGGAGCTGAGCCCAGTATGTAGTGGGCTGCCCTACAGTAGCTGGTGCAAGAGAGGGCTCTGCAGTGGTAACTAGCCTCCTGTAATGGAGCCTCTACAAACTGGAGTTAAGGAAGCTGTGGCTCATGCTCTGTCTTCAAAAATGACCGTGGGACCTTGCCTGCATAGATGAATACACAAAGCTCTAATTCACATATTTGTGGTTGGTGCATATGGGCATGGCACCATGTGGGACCTGACAGCACTCCACGATTCAGTGCTGTACACACCACATGGCAGACTTCATATGATGGTAGTTGCTAGCTCACTTCCAAAGTAACCCAAAGTAACCCAGTAATATATACCAACCACACCCCAATTTTTAGACATATCTTGTCTCGTACCATATATTAGACTCTGTCTCTGTATATACCTCAGAGGTGCTCACCTCACTGATGCAGTATTTCTCTGTCTGTTTCATTTGTTTTGTATGTCTGCTCAATTGCTCAGTTTTGCTGCTATGTGTTTGTGTCTTCCCTTTTGCCAATGGTTCTTAAACACGTCTATCTACTTCTTATTAATTTTTTAATCAAAAATGGTGAAAAACAAAGAACATTCCACTTCCCTAAAAATGCCACCCTGCACCCTCCCTGTTATCTGCAACCTGTACTACAACTTTGCTTATGGTGTGCTTCCTATTTGAATTATGTAACCTACACCTATTCTCCTCCCAGTGCTTGCATTGTGTTGTGTACAGCCCTATGTAACCTACACCTATTCTCCTCCCAGTGCTTGCATTGTGTTGTGTACATGTATTACATCTGGCTTCACTCTGTAGTCTTCACAGGTTTAATATGTGGTGTAGTTAGGTAACATTTTTCTTTTAGTGATGTGTTTGCTAATCTTTAAAGTGCAATTTAGGGACTCATGTTGAAAATGCGGTTTAGCTCAATATCTTGATGGCTAATGTTTCATTTAATTGATGGTCCTTCTTAGCAGCCTGAGTCTTGCCTTCATGGTGGTATATTCCATATATACCATCATACTTTATAACAGTCTAGTGAATTCACACAGCTCTTCCTGGCATATGTGTCAAACAGTGCTTCTGCACTGTATTCTGGATTGCTCTTTATGCATACTAACTACAAACGCGAACAGTATGATTTGAAATGTTCCCATTTATCATTCTAAAGTATTGCATCATGTGTTTCTCTTCTCCATGTTTGCTCCAAGCACTTGAAATATGAACTCATGACATAACATGCTTTCCAGCCTTGATGCTCTGTGCTATTTTACTGCTGCCTTTGCTTATGTGCTACATTATTTGGCTGCTATACATATAGATTTCCTGGGTACTAATGAGGCTTGGATTACTATTGTCCTTGGTTTGAGACACTGCATTAGTTGTTGAATTTCACATTTATATGCTGGGTTTTGGTAGCTATTTATTGGTCTTTAATGTGTCCTGTATCACACTATCTGTTTGGGGGGTAGTTTTCATTTGGTTGCTGTGTGCTCATTTCTTTGTGTTTGATTGCTAGAGACTCTTCCTATTTTATACTTTTTGGTGTTTTTTCCCTTCTCCATTTGGTTTGCACAGCAATCCTGTGAATACTAGCTTTGTCTATACTTTTGGAGCTATGCACATCTGTTTCGGTGTTGTGTGGTGGGATGCTGGAGAAGACAACACGTGGAAATAAGAGTGAATGACTACTGTTAGCTCATCCCCCTTGGGGTAAGGGAAGTAGATAAAGTTACCACTTTACTGGTTTCTAGAAGTGGTAGATGTGCAATGCAGCAGCGGTTTGTGTCAGAATATGTACACCGGCACACAGAGCAGCATACCCAGAGATTAGCTTGTGAACAGAAGAATAAATCAAAAATCAAAACACAAAAATACAACTTGGATGAAAATAGTTCTGTTAAACAAAGTAATTAGGGTGGTCCCTTGGCTTACCTGCATTGTTAGCCAGTCCTTGTTCTTATCACGGTCAATCTCCATAGGAATATGATTCATCTGTGTAACCCATACAAACCAGTTACTTTCCAAAAACCTGCATAATTAAGAAATAAACCAATCAGACACATTAGCAGAACGAAACAAAACAAACAAAAAGCATGTATATTTAATATTTCTAAGTATCTCCAGAACAGTAATAACATAGAGGATTATCATCAGGTTCCCAATCATAACCTGCTTATTACGTATTCGAGACACAGATGCCAAGAAATTCACCTGGAGAGCACAATCACAATTATTTGGATGCGTGGAGCTTTATCTGCTCAATGTACTATTAGTTACAAGGAAAAAAAAGGCTATTTTTTTTTCCTTTGCTGGCTTTCAAAGCCATAAAATACTTAAATGGACACTGTCCGAAAGGCAGTTTAAGACTGTGTGTCTCGATTACTCTTACCTGTCATGTCTCTAAACTGTCCAGATTTTTGCAGATCATCCAGATTATTGCTTCATATTTTTGGTTTGTTTCTCATAAAATCTGTGGTTTTTTGACAAGCCACTGAGGACTGAAGTCACTAAATAATGACATACATTGGAGTTTCAGAGTTCGTATCCTTCAGAAAATACATGCTAACACAAATCTCGTTATTCTAACAACTTTCTAAGTTTATTACAAAAACATAGGGCCACATTACTAGTACAGACAGCAGGCAGAAACATATCTTTTGCTTTGCTGCTGCCACTTGCTGGTCAGTACTGGCAGATTTTACTACCTAGCCCTAGACCCAACCTTAACAACATAAGCAGAGGGTGGTTAACAAGTGGTAAAGCTGGGTCGTGCACCACTCTAGAGCTTAACTGGTTTGTCTTTTTTCCAAATATCATAGCGTAATCAGCATGTTCCATGCACTACAAAGGATTTTGATACAAAGTAAGCAAATAAACCACCCAGCCGTGCATCCGCTGAACATACGTGCTTCATAAATTTCAACAACAGACACATATTTTTAATGTTTAAAAGTACATAAACAAGCCAACTGATAAATGAAAAACATATCCCATGAATATTGTCCTTTCTGTGCCTTACACTTTTCATAACTCTGCTTCATGTAACTAGATAACTTTCAGGGTGACTGCATAACATGACATTCATGCCACAAAGAATCAGCTTCCTCTATAGTGTTACACAGTGTCTTTGCTGAATCTGCTATATTAATTGACTGCCACTAGTCAAATTTTAAAATCCTTTTATTCCTCAGTACAACTGTTTTACTCCATGCTTTTTATTTATGCATTACAGTTCTGCAATGTACCCTCCCCAAATGTCACATTTTATAGGTTCATAGGTGTGTACTAGGCTAATGGCCTAAGAGCCTTTACAAGCCTAGTCCATATGATTACCCTGGCATCGTACAACCCGACCTTAATTCCCATTGCCTCTGTCAAGTAAAGCCACTGGAGTGATCCCCGGGGTGAATTTTCTATTTCCCATCCACTCATCAAGATTTCTCTTGAAGAGGGCCAGTGAGGTGCTCTGTTTGACAAGTATGGGAAGTCTGTTCCATAGCATAGGCAGTCTCTGGGTTATGAAACCTGTCCCTCCAGCATGTTCTGTTGATTGTGGTAATGAGGTTGAGGTCTCGGGAGCATCTGGTACGGAGGGATTTCTTTAGATGTAGTATTTCTAGCAGAGCTGGGTCAGACATGGCTTTGTAAGTCAAGTAGAGATCACCCCTAAGTAGGTGATATGAGACAGAGAATAGTTGGAGTTTTTTGAGTCTGTCCATATAGGACAAATGTTTAAGGCCTAGGATCTTCTTTGTGAGGTACTTTTGCAGCCTCTCCACTTGCTGCAGGTGTTTAGTGAGGTACATGCCAAGTGGGGCACTGACTGGCCTAATGATGGAAGAGCAGAGGGAGACAATGACCTCTTTCTTCCTGGATGCAAAACCCTTGGTAATGAGATGTGCCACATAGAAGGACTTTCTGACCACAGTGGCAATGTGGTGGTCAAAAGAGAGGTTGCTGTCAACCTGTGTTCCCAGATCTCTTATAACACCATCTGTGTTCAGTGGACTACCATCGATGTGGTAATTCATGGGAACCGGGTTTTTCCCAAAGGGGATGACAACACATTTGTTGACATTGAGCATAAGGCCATGATTCTGATGCCAGTCGTTGGTCTCAGTGAGGCCTTTCAGCTCCCAAATTGCAATCATCTGCGAACTTTGTTAGGCAGAGTCTCTTCGTGTTGGTCTGGACTTCAAAGAAGTAGATACCAAACAGGAGAGAACCCAGGACCGAACCCTGTGTGACTCCACTCGTGACTGGTCGGCAGTCTGACTTGGAGTCATCTACTTTCACACTGTGGGTCCTACCTGTGAGCCAGTTTGCAGCCTACCTAGTGATATAGAGGTTGATACCTAGCTTAATGAGTTTTTCTGATTCCTGAGTGGGGAATGGTATCAAAGGCCTTGGCCAGATCAAGGTAGGCTGTATGAACCACCTTGCCTTCATCCACAGCCCTGGTGAATAACACAAAGTTGACCTTCCTCTTGCAAACAATGTATCAGTTGATAGGTTATCTTTGAAAACTAAATAACAGTGAATATTTCTTCTTATTTACTTCACTAGCTTGCTTTTTAATTCAAAACTCCAGTTTAAGGTAATTTTCTTAGAACTCAGTTACTTTACTTATTTATTTACAAAGACCTTCATTTTATTTTCTGGATATCCCACAGAATATAATAGGTTCATAGGCTGGTACTAGGCTATCGGCCCTAGGGCCTATACAAGCCTAGCCATAACAATTCCCTGGCTATTTCTTCCCACGATATTTACTTCCCTGGACCCCTGTCTAGCAGGGTGACTGACATGATCCCCGGGGTGAATTTCCTATCTCCCATCCAATCATCAAGGTTCCTTTTGAAGAGTGCCAAAGAGGTGCTCTGCTTGACATGTATGGGCAGTCTATTCCAGAGTCTGGGGAGTCTCTGGGTCAGGAACCTATCTCTCCAGCATGTTTTGTTCATTGTGATGACAACGTTTAGATCCCTGGAGCATGTGTCTCTGAGGGATTGGGATTTCATTAAGTTTAGCATGTCCAACAGCTCTGGGTTTGACATGGCCTTGTATGTTAATCAGAGATCACCTCTGAGTAGACGATATGCGACAGAGTATAGTTGGAGTTTTTTTAGATGGTCAGCATAGGGCATCTGCTTTAGGCCTGTGATTCTTTTAGTGAGGTATTTCTGTGCCTTTCCAGTTGTTGTAGATGTCTTGAGAGGTACATACCAAACAGGGCGTTGTATTCTATAATGGGTCTAATGAGGGATGAGTACAGTGGGACAATGACCTCCTTTTTTCTGGATGAAAAGCCCTTAGTGATGAGGTGTGCCACATAGAAGGATTTCCTGACTGTTGTGGTGATGTGGTTATCGAAGGTGAGACCACTGTCCACCTGTGTCCCTAAGTCCCTTATCACACTTTCAGTGTTTAGTGTACTGCCACCTATGTGGTAATTCATGGGTACATGTTTTTTCCCAAGGAGGATAACTATACATTTCTTGGCATTGAGCTTGAGCCCATGGCTCTGGTACCAAGCATCTGTTTCTGTAAGGCCCTTTTGTAGAATATCCACATCATTTGGGGATTCAATAATGGCTCCCAGTTTGCAGTAATCTGCGAACTTTGTTAGCCAGCGTCCCTTAGTGTTGGCCTGTACTTCAAAGAAGTAGATGTCAAACAAGAGCGGTCCCAGGACTGAACCCTGAGGTACTCCACTTATCACTTGTCTGGAGATGGAGTTGGAGACGGCTACTTAGTGTGGGTTCTGTCAGTAAGTCAGTTGGCAACCCATCGAATGACGTAGGGATTAATGCCCAGCTTAGTAAGTTTATATATGATTCCAGAGTGGAGGATGGTGTCGAAAGCATTGGCGAGGTCCATATAGGCTGTGTGGACCACCTTATCCTTGTCCACAGCTCTGGAGACTGATTCGAAGAAGTCAATCAGGTTCAGGAGACAAGATTGGCCCTTCACGAACCCAAACTGTGTGGGGTCTAGTGTTTGAAGGTTGCCAATGTCTTTGTTTATAAGTTCCATGATAATATGTTCCATGGCCTTGCAGATCAGGCTCATCAGACTGATGGGGCGGTAGTTCCTGGGATCCAAGGTGGATCCCCCCTTGTGGAGTGGGATACGTGTAGCTGTGCGCCACTCAGTGGGCATGAAGCCTGACATGAGGCTATGATTAAACATGACCCTTAGGTGAGATGCCATTTCATTTTGTAGCCCATGTAGCACACAGCCTGGGATGTCATCTGGTTCCATGGAAGCTGTATTCTTAGCTTTGGAGAGTGTGTTTTTTACCTGTGTGGCCATTATTACTGGTATCTGGCAATCTTTCAGTATTGAGATGAGCCCTTTAGGGGGTGAGAGGGGGGCGAAGTTTGCACTGAATCGATCTGCCAGGATATTTGCAATATCCTTGGGATCAGTATATTTAATGCTATTCTGTTGTAGCTCAGGGCAGATCTGAGCATTGCCATTTAGATTCTTGACATAGCTATAGAATGCCTTGTGGTTTTCTTTGGAATCTTTGGCAATTTTATTTTCGTAAATAGCTTTGGAGGATTTTATGAGGGATCTCAGCTTCTTACTGAGGCTGGTAAGGGAGTTTTTTGCATCCTGGGATTTTCCTCTTTTCTGCAACAGTTTCTTCCTTTTGTTGTAAAGTTTGTTTATGGTAAGGGACCACCAGATTGGCTTCCTTTTTTGGAGGAGAGCATCTTGGTTCTATTAGGGATGGCACGATTCATGCACAAGTGGATGTGCTCGTACAGTGCCTTAGTGTAGGATTCAGCAGTCGAACTTTCAGTTCCCATCTGCATGGGTGTCATGAAGTTTGTCACTTCTGACTTGAGTAGCATGAAGTTGGCTTTGGAGAAGTTTTTTACGGAGGTTTCCTTACTGGGGGGTGGGGGTGGGATGTGGATGTCAACGGTGATTAGCTTATGGTCAGACCTGAACAACGAGGGGATGACCATAGGTGTGGAGCATCGATTTCCCATGTTGGTAATGACTAGGTCTGGGATACTGGAGCCCCTGGTGGGACTAAGGATAAGTTGATCCAGGGCATTGGAATTTATGAATTCCAAGAACCGTTGGGCAAAGGTGTTGGTTTTCCCAGTTAATGGCAGGGTAGTTGAAATCACGCAGTATTAGGGTGTTTGGTTGTATCTTAATATTTTCCAGTATGCTTAGAAAGGTGTAGTGAGAATCCTGGGGCATGGTGGGGGATCTGTAGCAAGCTAAAATTTGGATTGCAGTCTTACCTAGTATTAGTTGCACCTGGATAATTTCAGATGCATTGTGTTGGGCAACTAGCTTGGTGTTGTGAATATCCTCGGTGAATATGGACACTCCTCCACCTTTAGTGTTTCAGTCCTGGTTTGGTGGCCAAAAGGTGTGGTAAGAGTTGTAGCCTGGTATTGCAGGGGTGGTCTCTTAAGCCTTGAACCAGGTCTCAGTTACTGCACAGATATTGATGTTCTCCATTTTTATGAGTGTCTCGAGAGAGTGTATTTTGAGGTTTAGACTTCTAGCATTAAATAGCATTACCTTCAGATTTTGCATGCTTGTACCTGTTAAGGTGGTGTTTTTTGTCCATTGAACTTTGCCTAAAAAAAGGCACTATAGGGATGGCAAGAGCATTAGCCAGTAACTAAATCTCAGGGGCGACAGGTGCAGACCATCTCTGGCAAAGCATTGTGGTCTGTCGATCATGTCGTCCCAGGCAGACAGCTACTTGATCCCCTTTGAATGACACCAGAAGCTTAGCCAATTGCTGAAGTCAATCATTTTGTCCATATACTGTGGTATCATTCTGGGCGAAGGCAGGATGCTACTCAGGGCTAGGGTCATACATACCTGGGCCACATGATCCAAGAGCTCTTCCATGTCTCTTTTCATGTAGTTCAGGGAGGTACGTCTCAAGTCAGTCAGTCCAACATGGACAATGACAGAGTCATATTTGTACTTGTTGTGGAGTGACTTGAGTGCAAGCATTATGTGGTGGATCCTGGTACCCGACAGGCAGCTGACTGTAATTTTCTCCTTGTTCAGCCTGGTGAGTGGGACATCAATGTGCCTGACTATAGATCCACCTATGACTAAAGTGTTGGGTACATTGTCTTGCCTTAGGGGCTGTTGTTGGGTCTCACACCGGTGTTGTGAGCTATGTGACACTGATTGTGATTGGTGTTTGCGTTTCAGCTTCAGAGGTCCTTGTTGCTTGGGCAGGTTACTGTTAAGGGCCTCCACATATGTGGGTTTAGTGTTGCTATGTGTGGGTGTTGGTAGTGTGGGTTTAGAAGGGCTACGTGTTGCTTGAGGTGTAGTGCGGGTGTTAACCTTCTCCTTTTGACTGTTTAGCACAATCTTGGGTGGAGAGAGATTTGCTTCCAGTTTGGCTATGTAAGTACATCTCTCGCAGGTTGTAGTGTTGGATGGTAGGAGGAGAGGGTTGTCTGTGTGCATGAGGCAATTGCTGCATTGCCCCAGTATGCCCAGATTCACCAGGTAGACAGGAGAAATCACTGGAAGCTGACCCTTGGACATGCCTGGTTTGGTGCTTCTTTTTTTGTAAAGTACAATAGCTGTTTTCCTTTACCTTAGCAAGGTACTTTGCAGTTATAGGCTGTTTAGTGCCTATGATTAATTTCTCCTTATTAACAAGGAGAGTTGAGTGCTTGTATCAGTTTAAGACTTCCTGGTGCTTTCCAGCAGGTTTTAAAGCAAGTGCTAATCACAGGGATGCTTAAAGGTAAGATGAAAAAAATGGTTTATCCTCAACACTGCAGTGTGCACTAGAGGGGTTAGATGTGAAAGTAGGTAACTTAAGTTTTACCTGTCTAAAAAGTTAAGTTTTAGTGGAGAGTCACTATTTTTAAAACAGCAAGATAGATTGAAAGGGGGTGGTCACTTTTGTATTCTGGTACTATGGAATACAGTAGGATGGCCAATAAATTTAAATAGTTGAAAGGGAGTGATTTCACAAAATGATAATTTTGTACTTACTCACACAAGGCAGTAAAAACAGAGAGGAAATGAGATATATGGTCAAATTAACATAAGGTAAGGCAACTAGAAAGACAGTGGTGTTTAAGAACTCTACAGTAACCGGGTGGGAGGGTAGGGAAAAAAATTCTGCCTGACTCACAAGAGACAGAGTTGTGGTCTCTTTTCTAGTTTTAATATGCAGTTAAAAGCAGAATACAAGTAAAATACAAGGTAAATAAAACAAATCACAGTATTCACACTAGAAAAAATGATAGCAGAGTCCTCCCAGATCATTATACCATTTCCAACCTTTTACCAATGTTCCATGAGCTTTTACATGCATTTGACTTTTAAAATTGTGGATGATGGCCTTCCACTCACTCAATTCTTCAGGAGCTCTTCTGTAGGAAACACACTATTTACAGTCACCAGTTTTATGGACACATGGTAAATGCAGATAAAATGTTGCTACAACTGGATGCTCTTATTTCTTGGCTTTTGGAATAGGTTTTGACTGTTTGCTCACAGTGTTCTGAAGTTAAAAATGAACACATTTAGAAGGCCTGCTAAGCACCAAAGATATAGTATATGGGTAATGAAGATGAAGGAACAAGAAAAGTGAAAGGTATGCAGCAGAAGGCCAGTCAAGGGTTGGAGCTGAGGCCACACTTATTCACATTACATACGATGAACATAATTAGGGGTGAAAATGTTTCCACTGAAAATACCACAATGGTATTGAATGAATCTTGATAATTATATCTCTATTTGAAGTATTAAAGCATCAACAGAAATTACTAAAAATATGTAATTGATTCATTAACTATAACTTGAAAATAAACGTGAGTTAATAAATATTTCATAACTACCAAAATATTGGGTCATTAACTGCAACTTGAAAATGAGTGTGAGATAATAACCATGGTGTTATAAAAACAAGCATGTGCACCTCTTGCAAGACAGGTTCAGAGAAAATTATGGAAAAATATTATATAATGGTCTAGGCTTGATGATAAGAAATTTATTCTGAAATGCATGTCAATAAAATGCACAAAGTATTAAGAGAAATCTAAATTCCATTTTATAGGATCATAGGAAGTTACTAGGCTATTGGCCCTGAGGCCCTTACAAGCCTAGCCAAGAATTTTGCCCATGTTCCAACAAGTCAGCATCCTATGCCACTGTCCAGCAGAGACATAAATGGAATCCCAGGGGTGTATTTTCTGCTCACCATCCAGTTATCCAGGTTGTGCTTAAAAAGGTTTAATGAGATACCCTGTTTTACGCAGGGAGGGAGTCTATTCCACAAAAGGGGGAGTCTCTGGACACAAATCTGTCCCACCAACAAGTCCTATTGTTGTCACAGACCAGGTTGAGGTCTCGTTTGCGGGTTAATCAAGTGAAGCTTGACTTGCGGATATGCAGCAGTCCCATCAGGGCAGGGACTGAGATTGCTTTGTATGCCAGACAGAGGTCACCTTTGAGGCGCCTGTAGGTGACTGAGTAGAGGGATAGGGTTTTAGTCTATCTGTGTAGTGTAGATGTGATGTTTGAGACCCTGGATTCTCTGGGTGAGGAATCTCTGTAGTCTCTCCAGCTGCTGCATGTGCTTTGCAAGGTACATGCCGAAAGGGGCATTGTATTCAATAATCGGTCTTATAAGGGAAGAATACAGGGATGTTATGACCACCTTGTCCCTGGATGAGATACCCTTACTAATGAGGTGGGCCATGTAGAAAGCTTTCCATACAACAGAGGCAATATAGTGGTCAAAAGTCAGTTTGCTATCAACCTGGGTTCCCAAGTCCCTCAAGACTGATTGCATGCTTAGTGCCTTATTATCAATCTGATAATTTGTGGGGATGTCATTCTCCTCAAAAGGGATGATGATCCATTTTTTGGCATTCAGTTTGAAGCCATGTTTCTGGCACCAGTCATCTTTTTGGGTGAGACCCTCTTGGAGGATATCCACATCACTAGGGGAATTGATGACAGCACCCAGCTTGCAGTCATCTGAAAACTTTGTCAGCCATAGCCCACTAGATTTGGCCTGCACCTCTAAGAAGTATATCCTAAACAGCAGGGGCCTCAAGACCAATCCCTGGGGTACACCCCTTGTTACAGGTCAACTACTTGAGGTGGCTTCCCCTATTTTGACTAGGTGGGTTCTGTCAGTAAGCCAGTTTGCTACCCATCTGGAAACATATGGTTTGATGCCTAGTTGAGAAAGTTTATCTATTATACCTGAGCGGGGAATAGAATCGAAGGCCTTGGCCATGTCAAGGTAGGTGGTGTGCACCGTCTTACCCTCATCTATGGCCTTGGTGACTGTCTCAAAGAAGTAGACCAAATTTAACAGGCATGACTTCCCCTTGACAAAACCAAACTGTGTCAGATCATGTATCTGGAGGTTGCCAATGTCCTTGTTAATGAGGTCCATGATAATCTGCTCCATGGCCTTGCAGATCAGGCTAGTTAGGCAGATGGGTCTATAATTTCCTGAATCGGTGGATGCTAAACCTTTGTGCAAAGGGATGACAGTATTTGTTCTCCACTCAGCTGGGACAAAGCCAGTACTCAGGCTTTGGTTGAATAGAGTGCCTAATGGTGCTGCAAGTTCCTGCCTGAGTTCATGTAGGATGCAGCCTGGGATGTTATCAGGTTCCATGGAGGCTGTATTTCTTGCCTTTGAGAGGGCAGTGATGACTTGCTCCCTAGAGATAAGGGGCAGGGGGCAGGTACTGGGGATGTACTGTTTTACTGATGGGGGGACAGAGGAGTGAAGTTTTCACTGAACCTGTCTGCCAGCAGGTTGGCTATATCTACAGGGTTTGTGTATGTGGTGTCCTTGACCACCAGTTCTGAACAGATCTGGATACTTCCCTTGAGACTGTGGACATACTGCATATTTATATGGAATAGTATATGTAGCACTGTGGGACACTACTATCTAAGGAGATTGGTGCAATGCAACTATCAATTCCTGGTGTAAGAAGAAACGAGAGTTACAAACACAATGCACACACACACACACACACACACACACACACACACACACACACACACACACACACACACACACACACACACACACACACACTCAAAACAAAATTTTTTACCACTTCACACAAAGGGCTGAATTCACAGACCAGCATTAACACGGCACACAGCCAACATCATAACAGATAACACAGTAGTGCTAAAGAGACATCAGTAAAGAAACAGGCACAATCAGCATAATTAAGCAGATCACTGTACTTTTGGGCGGTAACTGAGGTGAAGCAACCAAAACAGAGTGATTTAAATGAGAGTCTACAAAGAAAGGAAAGCGGATATCACACACCTCATTGTGCAAAAGGTGAGAACTTGAATGGGGAAGACATCAGATAACATTAGCTGTCACCTGTACAAACAGTAAGGGAGGTTTTAAGGAGCAATGAATGGGAGCACAGCACACTAGACACTGTATTGGTGCATTAAAAGGGGGCTAGAGGAAAGCAGGCAAAGGGATATAACAGGTAGAGGAAAACACAACAGGAAGTTTGTAAGGTAAAGCAGGCTGGGGTGGATAGGGTATACCTTTGTTTTTTGTGGGTAAAGGACTATTATATAAGAAAGAAAAAGAAGAAGGAAGGGATACAAGGAACAAAATGAGAGAAATGAAGGGAGAGGGCAGGCACTGGGGGCACGCAGACGCATATGAATATCACAGACAAACAGTTATGGTACAGCCTGGTCCACTTGCCTGGGAATGGGCTAGAGCACTCCACAGATCAAGCACGAATACCCCACTTGTCAGCCTCAACCACATCCTTGGCTGGAATGGCAGCAGGCCATAGCTGATGCACCTGTGACTGAGCTGGATCATGGAGACCTGTAAATTGGAGACAAAACTGAAAAACCTGCTATTAGTGAGCATGAACCAGAGTTGATACAGTAGACATATGCCAGAAAAAAACATAGATGCCACCGAGTTGCTGTGCCTGAAGTATCTGTTACCTCTCACTGCAGCTGGCAGCATGCTCCACCTGTGTTGCAAGACAAAAGGGATAGGCAAGCAATCATATAATACACATGGGTGTGGGAAAGACAATTAACAGTGCAATCATATAGTCCAGAAACATATTTGCAAGTAAGCAGATATCTTAAATCATTCCCACAACACAACACAAAACTCTAACAGGATGTATGTGCACAAAGATGTTACAAGAAGCCAGATTCCCATGTTTCAGGGCAGCAGCCTACACTACCACAGTAATTTACAAATGAGCATAGACAGCTACACTAATTTTTCAAAACAAAATGGCAGAATGTGAGTCATGCCCTACACAGGACTCTGAATCATGTATAACTCATCCTAGGTGTGCAGCACATACACACACACACACACACACACACACACACACACACACACACACACACACACACACACACACACACACACACACACACACACACACACACACACACACACACACACACACACACACACACCATGCCAGAGATATGTAGTTGAATGTATTTATGCCTCATGCCACTAGTGCATGTCCATGTCTGCAAATTCCAGAAGCTCATAGACAAAGGCTGAATCTGATCTTATTAGCATAAACACGGCATAAATTAGTAAATATTAGTAACATTTATGATCTAGCTACCATTTGGGATTCCAAAATGTGCTTCAAGGAAAAATGACTAGAAAACTTACTTCAGTAACTTGAATCACTTTACCAACACAGAAGCAGCATGTACACAGGAAAAAGGTTACAAGAGGTATGCAGAGACTACATTAGAATAGTAGCGGATATATTACCAGTGATATACATATATGCATACCTCCATTTTGAATGCCCCTATAATGGAATGGATGTTATGTTAGGATTAGTGTGCAATGCTGCTTATGTTACCACAGGCACTGACAGCTATACCCTACTGTACTCAAGCACCTATTCACATTCAACTGCAGAGGGATGATAGCCTCCTGACACAAGACAGCCCCTCCCCTTCCAGGTAGTCCCAGCCTTTGTAACACCTGTATTCACAGCCTAGTACACTCATACACCTGTTTACACACAAATCTAGCAGGGGCTGAAAGTCAATGACGCAAAACAGGCACACCCTCCCCATCTAACTAGTCTTTGTAATACCACCAGCTGTACTCTAGTATAGTCATGTAACTGATTATGTTTACCACTAGCAGGGAAAGGCATTACACTGATACAGGACAGCCTCCCCTTCCCATTTATGCAACATGAGACAATGTGCAGAACATATGAGGTTTCCACTGTGCAACCATCGCAGCATAACCAATCATATCCAACAGTGCCAGCCTGCTTTCACTATGATACAAGTATCTCTAAGCACCCACACATGTCTTTCCAGCCTATGTTATCTTGTATCTTGTACGCATGTCATCCAAAGGTGATGGATGGCAGAGGATGGATATGTTCAGCCCTGAAGAGAATGACATATTGCTACAGCTATTTCAGCAAAAATAAAGAACCAGCTTAAGAACCATGTATAGTAGACTCCCTCTTATCTGGTCTAACTGGGACTGGACCTTAAGCTGGATAAACGAATGACTGGCTAATCAGAAATGAATACAAAATAGCATTTACATGTTATAAATCAGCTAGAATAACAGAATATGTGTTAGTATGCATTTTTCTAATGAATATGAAGTGTAAAACTCAAATGTCTGTCATTATTTAGCATAGAGGAGGCGGATGTGTTGTTCTTCTCTGTTGTCTTTTTCTAGGGCTATGGCAAAAATTTGATGGCCAGTTAAAGAGAGACCGGATAAGTCTACTGTAAAAGTATTTATTATCATAAATTAAATAAATACGATAAACTCAACAAGCTTTGACACCAATGTGCTTATTCAATCTGAAAAGACAAATGACAGTTTGATCAGTTATATATTTTTGTATACGGTGTACGATGTAACAAACAGTGCTGTCTATTGCATGTTATAGCTACTTCAGCGTCTGCTCTTTTACATTTAAAGCATAAGTTTTTAAGACTGATTTAATATAAGATTAAATAGTCTATCCTTTTCACACCTTTTTCACTAAAAAAAGTTTTGTTTTCATCTGTGTGGATCCTTGAAGTTGTATATTTGCCTCAGACTCACGTTTACGGAAATGAGAACGTTTGGATCTTAAGATCTACAGCAACTCGCCTCAAAAACCTAGGCTTAAGATTAAGACTGCTAACATTTTTTCATACATGCACTAAGATTTTGTATTATGAAATTCATGGTTCCTACCTCCCATACCCCCATATTGATTATTTTCAGATGCTTCTAAACAACGTACTGAAGGAAGGAATATTAGCAGATCATGAAAATTCTCATCGCTGAAAACATTAAAGCTTTATTAATGTTCTCTTCAAAAATCAGTCAGTCTTAAACATCAAGGTATTCCCTTCATCAAAGACATCACAGAAATTATGGATAAGGTAAAGCTTGATACAGAAAAGATGGATGTCAATTTTCTTCACTAAATTCATTCTCATGCTTCTTCAAACTGGATCGTAGTTTCAGACATTAATACAGCCAAACATGTTCACTTCCTTCAGCAGCATAGGAAATACACATTTTTGTTAGTAAATAAAGTAAACATCTGTGAAATACTCATAGGTTCATAGTTTAGTACTAGGCTATCGGCCCTAGGGCCTATACAAGCCTAGCCATAACAATTCCCAAGAAATTTATTTTCCTGTGACCCTGTCGAGCAGAGCCACAGCAGTGATTCCTGGGGTGAATTTCCTATTACCCATCCAACTGTCAAGATTTCTCTTAAAGAGGGCTAATGAGGAGCTTTGCTTAACATGAATGGGCAGCCTATTCCAGAGCAGGGGAAGTCTCTGGGACAGGAATCTATCCCTCCAGCATGTACTTTTATTGTGGTGACAAGGTTTTGGTCCCTGGAGTGGGTGGCTCGGAGAGACTGGGATTTCTTTAAGTTTAGCATGTCCATCAGCTCTGGGTTAGACATGGCCTTGTATGTTAGGCAGAGGTCGCCTCGGAGTAGGCGATATGCTCCAACTCTTGCTATAACTTCTTACAGCCACTTGGACAATGAGTAACCTCACAAAATGAAGTTATTAGCTAAATTGTACTGTTCCAGATTCTGTATCTGTTGACTTAAACATTATGATCACTCAAAATAGCCCTGGTTAAACTTTCTTAATTAAGGGAAAGGTATGTACATACCATAATGACAGATTTGCATGATCCACATACATATTCATCCACATTCAGGACAAAATTTTACAGGTACTAGTCAGAATGATAGGAGAAACTTTCCTACGCTCTAACTTCTCTCCTTTATCCATAATGGTTACTACAACCCCTCAGCTTTTCCAGATCTCTAGTATGTGACTCAAAAGCAAACCACTTACAAATAAACACAGTAATGTAACCAGAAGAAAATACCGTTAGACCTCATCCACCAATAGGCAGGGAAAGAAGAGTGGGCATGTTAAATAAAACAGTTGCAGATCTTCCAGACCTATCAGTACTGTAGATACATAACATTTGCATCTGACATAGCCCTGTCTATGTTATTTAGTCTTTAGGGCAAAGTCCCCAGCTAAACTACCAAGATGTTATCCCAATAGTATTGTCTTATGACTGCGGCTCCAAGGAAAACTCAAGATCTGGAGACCATATTATTCAGAGAAGCCTGTATCACTGCTGCTCAAATATTGCCTGTGGGTTGAAGTCTGAAAAAAAAGTGAAAGGCTGCCACAACCCTGACTGAATGTGTTTAAGTGCAGATGACAGTTTTCTATAATACTTTAAATAGCAAAACTTAATACACTCTACATGCTATCTAGACAAAATGACATTTGAAACTTTGATGTCCAATCTGGTGGGCGCAAAAGAAAAAAAGTTGATTATCTTTTCCTACTGAATTAGTACTTCACAGAGAAAAATCTCAATTATGTATGCACGTCCACAGTGTATAAGAGGTTCTCTTTTCCATTAGATTACTCCAGAAAGAATACAGGCACATTTATAAACTGGCTATCACACATGAAGATTCGATTCTTGTGAAAAAACAAATGTGGGGGACTAACACGCAGCACATATAATTCTTAAATCTTCTGGGCTAAGGTGACTGCTACCAAAAAAGTATGTCTCAAAAGGGGTAACAGTGCTCTTCCAACATAAAATATAAATCCGAACTTGGGAAACATCCTTGCAAGGAGCATTAAGAAAGTATCCATACGAAAGGCTTTATAAACTTTTGGAGGGGATATAGAAAAATTATAGTAGTTCAAATGAATATTAGAAATAGCTGATAAATGAAGCACTTAAGCCTGTGCCAAAAATCTGGGTGAGAAAATTTAAGATTGCTAGGCAAATGCTATAAAGGGACCCAGTCCCTGAAAAGTGGCCCATACAAAAAATGTAGTATCCTTTATCTCCTAGATCTTTGTGGTACTGAGTCCCTGGGCAAAGGTAAGGATTTGGATGGCACTTGCAGGAAGTATACAATGTCCATGGCCATCAGCAAAAGTGCAGTAACCATATGGATATATGTAAGGAGAGAAGGTTTGGATAAGACTTTCCAGACAGGTGTGTTAGATGGGTCCAGAAGGGCCTAAGATGTAGCAGTTCCTACAAAAGTCTTACCGATGCCAAAATAAGGCTATGAAAACAACTTATTCTGGCCCATGTTAGCTTTCTGCATGAATTTAACAATAAAGGGAACTAGGGGAAGGTCTACAGGAGTCCTGGAGGCCAAGGCTGTACCACAGTGTCATTGGAAATCTACCCACAAGGCGAGAATATGGGAAAACAGCTGCTACACTGGGATTTGGTTGGGAATGAAAAAAAAAGTCACTGCATGCCTTTCCTTATTGGTGAAACAATGTGCAAGCCATCACTGACCCAAGGAAGCCACTCATGTGACAGGAACAGACAATGGCTGAGTCTATAATTAGCAAGTTGGCTTCTCTAGGAATGTGTAGCTATCAAAATGTACTGCACTTGACATAATCAACTCCCCTACCCTCATTACTACTCAAGTGAATTGGAAGGAATGCTTGCCCCTTGCTTACTGATATACCATACTACAATGATATTGTCTGAGTAGATGGCAACTGAACTATGAGGGACATCATTCAGAAAGCTCTGTAATGTTAGGTGGACTCCCCTCATCTCTAGACCACTGAATGCAAATTGTCATCTACTGATGACCATGTACCTTGGACTGATTGGCTGTCCTCAACAATGCCCCCCACCCAGGACACAACAGTATATAGTGATCATTACTGCCAGGGCAGGAAGGTGAAACAGGCTGCCCATAGTGAGGTTGGGAGTGTGAAACCTCCACTGCAACTGCTCTTTGCATATTCTGGAGATTGAGACCTGAAAGAAGATTCATGCATGGAAATCACTGAATCTCGAAAGTCTACTACAGGACTCTAAAATGATGAAGTGTGACGCACTAGATAGATACACAGTTGCTGCCGGAAGTCCAGTGTTCTGAGGCACAAAATAGTAAAAATGCTAATTTTTCTGTTTGTTTTGGAAAAGGTTTAAAAACATCCAATTTGACTGCCTCCTTTTGGCAGGGTAGGACATTAGGTAATAAAAGAGAGTGTGACTGAGGACTTATTGAAAAAAGAGTGCTGTAGTTTTTGCAAGTGATAGTTCTGATTAATCTACACTGTGATGTTCCACCACATAGGGAGGTGGAGGGACAATTGACTCCAACTGTCTCCAGAATGAGACAGTTTGGTAAGCCATTATGCATTCTGTTCCTGTTCCCCAAAGAATGTCTGTATAATCACTGATTTTGCTGACTACCTCTGCCTCTTGAGAGGTATCCGTGAAGAAAGGTGCAACAACAATATCAAGTCCTTTCAAAATACTGCTTTACAGGTGTCTGTTGACTATGCTGGTACTAAAACTGATTCAGACTATTCTGCATCCCTGAAATGGATTGTTGTGAAGTCATAAACTACACACTGATATTCATTAACATACTGCCTTCATTTTCACTGTCCTCAAGCTTCTTCTTCACATTGGTCCTAAACACATTGGAGCCACAGGATGGGCACTGAAGAAGGATGCCTTGAAATGTTCAGCAAAGTCTATAAGTCAGGAATGATAGCAAACATCTATATCACTTTGAATCACCCTCATTGTACCACTAGGGGTATTAGGAGCTGGCTGCATGGAAACTGAAAAGGCAGTCTTTGCCTCCGAACAGAGTTTACATTTTAAGTCCATATCTGACAAACTGTCCAGTAACTTTGCCAGTTCATCTCAAAGCTCTCACTAGAATCTAAGAATGTATCAAAGGTAACCAGGCACCCAAAAAAGAAAGGCCACAAATACATATATTCACTTCCCAAAGGGTTTCATGAGTTGGAACTCCCTGTCCAGGGGATATATCACATGACACTGATGTGCAGGAGCCTTCTTCAATGCTGCTGCTACCAGAACAGAGTCATTGATGGGATCCTAAATCCAAACTTTTCAATCCTTAGTTGACAGGTGGATTTTATGGACTTCCTAGGACAGAGTGCAGCCACCGGATTCTTCCTGTGCCTTCTTGATGACAAATGCCACTATCTTGTTTACAGCAGAAAACATGCAGTAGGTTGGCAAAGAGACTGTAATAACTCATGAAAGATATTTTGAGGAGAAAAGTATATCAGAAGGCTATTCACCTCTTTATCTAATCATCATAAGAATCTCCCCAGATTTTAAACCATTTCCAGAGGATGGTTTGGAACTCCATCTATGTAGTGCATTTCTAACTTCACAGAATCCTTGAGGAGGAGAATTCTACAAAGAAAGTATGTGACTCATCATGCCAGTAATCATGACATTGACTCTTCAGTCCTCTGGCGCTCTTCCAAGAAGAGTGAGAAGCTGCAGGTACAGAAGAACATGGGTCTTGGTTTGAGATGAAACATTTCCACATACTTAAGAGTGATGGAGCAGAGGTACCTGAAATGGTGACACCATGCCTGATTGTTGTGTAGTACTCAGGTCTAAGGGGACTGACACCAGGAGTCAGAGGCTGGCAACAATATGTACACCAAGGAGACAGAATTGGCACCAAGGCACATGAGAAACACTGTGATCCTTGGGCCGAGTGCACAAATGCCAAGGAGTTGGAGATCTAAAATAGAATTAAAGAACTCAGTGCCAATATTGTCAAAGTTGTAGCTAGAAATTCTGGTGTCCTCAGGTGTACCCCAGTCTGGCAACCCACAACTTCAAGTAAAAAAAAAAAACTGTAACAGACTCCTTGCTATATTTGTAGCCTAGCAACTTCCTACAGTTTAAACCACATAGAAAGAAATAAGCACTTCAGTCCTGACTGCAAATGCAATGCCCCTAACACTTTGCACTCACATGGATGCAACTTTTGCTGTACACTAGCATCACCTCTGAACATTGTGTCCAAATGCATTGGTGCTGAAACGTGAGCCTCAATCAGCACTCAGTATTGAAGGGAATGGCACCATGGCTACTTGTTTTGAAGGGATAGTCAACGTTAAGCCCATCAAAACAGGCTGAGAGGATACTGACAACAGCAGCATCACCTCTAGTAACACTTGGTATCTGCATGCTGCTAATCAACCACACAGCGACCTTTGTTGAGGTGGGGACTACTGAGGAGACAATAGCAAAGAAGGACAAATAATATATTCCCCTGTCCATCTTGGCACCAGAGGGGTAAATGAACTAAACCCATTTCAGTATCAACCTGTACCAAGGTCCTAGTCATCTTCTCAGATTCCAAATTAATGGTGACAGAAGAACTACAAAAAGAATTGGAATGTCTAAATGGCCTGATGGATGAAACCTGGGAGTATAAACTTAGACAGTTCCACCTTTGAAGACAGATACAGTAACTCTGCTGAGAAAGTCTATGATGATGGTTATCTTCCACAATAAGTCATATGACATAAATTAACAGCAGAACCAGAACCAGAATCCCCTTTCAATATAACTTTCTTGTGGATAGATAAATTCTTGGATAAACAAGGTTTCTCCTTGCCTTTCCTCTTTTTGTGCAACTTTTTCTTTGCCTCAGACTTATTATTCTTAACATTGCATCTACTATAGTCCTCTACAGAATCCTAAAAGGATGAAGCTTTGTCTGAAACAGCTTCCTCCCTTGTCATCAAACTCTTCAATGTCAACTTATTTCTTTTGCCAGTCAATATCAAAGGCTTTATGTATGTGAAAACAAGTTTGCAAATGATGCAGTCCGAGACATGTCACATGAAAAATCAACACAAAAAACACAGCAAAAAAGAGAAAACACATAAACCTATAAATTGATCTAAAACTAAAGTTGCATCCTAAAGAAGAGGCAAAATACAAATTCGACAAGAAACAGGAAATGATTAGATCTAACTTGCAACACTGTATGGTAAACAATAACACACCAAAATTCAATGAAAAAATAATGCCAAAAAAGACAAAACATTTTTTAAGCACATAAAAATAAACTGAACCCATTTCCCTGACATCAGACCACAAAGTGGTAAGTGGGATCTGAAGAAGCAAGAAGTTGTGCTAAGCATTATGGGTAAAGGGGAGGGGCCTTGAAAAGTTTCTCTTGCTAAACTGACTAGCCTGTAACATCTAGTCCTCCTGAACACTGAAGACTATGGCTGGGATCAAATGAACCTATATGCATACCTCTCAACCTCTTAGAGCAAGAAATCTGGACAAAGCCATAAATAATGGGGGACAAAGGCACACAAATAGGGACACTTTTTAAATGTTGCTCTTACTAACTTGGAAAGTTGATAGAATAACAGGTTTTGCATTAGCACTCATTTAGAATAACAGGTTTTGCATTAGCACTCATTTTCTGAAGGGTATGAAGTGTGAAACTTAAATGTCTGTCATTATTTTCTGACTTAACCCCTGAGTGATTTGCAACTGATTTGCTAGAAAACCACAATCAAATGAGAAATGAACCAAAAATATGAGGCAAAAATCTGGACATTCTGCAAAAAATCTGTACAGTTGAGAGGTATGCCTACATGTTATCATACTAATCAAGAAGTTTATCTAATTCCTGTCTCTAAACCAGTAAAGTACTGGTCCAGATACTGGTAAAATGTAATTACAAAAGAATATAAATCTGTGTAGAAAAATCAGAAAGAAACACAACATGTATACACATTTATGTAATAATATTTCACAACATTAACATGTAAGTATCTGCACAAAAATGTTTCTCATTTAGTGCAAAACTGAAAGTAACTGTCCTTTAGGTAAAATGTTCTATCTGTCATGAAAATATTGGTGAACAGGATTAAGAAACAGCAGGACCTTCATCCAAACAAATATTATTACTGTATTTTGTTTATAACCATACCATATGTAAAGTGATGAAAAAGAGTAAACATTACCTTATTAGGAAAAACATTATAAGGAACCATTTAACTCCTAGAAAGGGAATATAAGTGAAGGCTATTCGAATGTAGTAGGTGATCATCCATGCCAAGTCCTAGGGAGAGAATACAGACAACAGAGTGTAATGTTTACAGGTATCCGACTGGAAGAAATATGTTCAAGCAATGGAACTTCTCACAGAGGTGTCTGCAGTGTTGAATTAATTCATTTCAATGATAAGAGATAAGCAAAACTATCCACCTGATATGATGAAGTAATCTGTTATTAGTCAAAACCCATCAGAGCAGCTACATCTAGTGCAATTCAACACAATTATTTCCATACCACCCCTCTGCAGTAATGCTTCAGCTACATGTGAGAGACAGAAATGATATGCCACCTTTGAATGAAGCAGACTAGCTTTTACGAGGAAGACCTTCTCTAATGTTTGGACTACATCAGACATTTGGTCAGAAGCCAATAAGGTATAGATGCTGGATGCTGGATACAGCACATTAATACCCAGTCCTAATGAGAAGAAAGACTTCAGAATGCATTATTACTCTACCAGTGGCTAAAAGACACACACACACACACACACACACACACACACACACACACACACACACACACAGGGAAACGTGTGTGTGTGTGTGTGTGTGTGTGTGTGTGTGTGTGTGTGTGTGTGTGTGTGTGTGTGTGTGTGTGTGTGTGTGTGTGTGTGTGTTTGTGTGTGTGTGTCTGTATACATATAAAAATCCTACATGGCAGAGTTCATAATGTTTAACTATTAAGGTACTTCCAAAGAATCAACTAAAATGGTGTTAATCCGAGAAGTAAAACAACAATAATAACATTTAATGGAAGAATACATCACACTAAATACAGATGTGCCAGAAGTCTAATTACAACCAAAGGAAGAAAAGAAAAATGTTACAATTTATTAGACTGTTAGCATTAAATATAAGTGAGACAGTTGTTTTAGTTAAATGATCAGCTATGCAGAAGTGAGTAATTAAACATTCTACCCAGAAGCTCTAACTTAATATATTCTAATGAAATGCTCAAACAGTCCAGAGAGCTTGACTGTTGTAAAACTTATGACAGTCTGATAAAAGTTACTATGTAATTTTTGCAGTCATGTTTTCTCTGTCATGAAATTTCTGCACAGTATTTACTATGATTACATATGGACAAAGCAGAGAACCAGCTCTGAGAATTCTCACAAGCTGGAGCTCATGTAATACTACATCTCAGCAGATTAGTGATTTTAAGAAAGAGAAATCAAATGAGAAAGAAATGTTAGTAATCATTTCCTTGGCACATGACTTTTTGATAAGATGCTGATGCCTGTCTGAAGGACACTAAGACCTGTATTCATGGAGATTCTCATCACTCATGCTAACACTGTGATAAAACAAGCCTGGTTCAGGGACATGATAAAGCTGTACAGAAAAAACATTATTCTTACCACATATCTGAACTGAACACTGCACTGCCAGACCTGATCACACCAGCATTCTCCGTAGCATCGCTTCACCCAAGTAAACCCCACATCACACACACACACACTCGGCTCTGCCATACTTACCTGTACTGTGATTACTTCCATAAGAGTGAAATGATGAACACTGTCAAAAGACATCATTCACTTTTTCCTCCCAGAGTAAAATTAAATTCAGCTGAGCTAATCAGGAGCCAAGGACATTTCTGTGGGAAAAGCACGTGGCTAGTTAGAATTGGCCACCACTGTCCTGGACTGTAACTATCACTAAGTAAGGCATGTCGTGCATAGGCCACACTTCTACACCATTTCTAATCTTACTACACTTGTGTTAAGTTGGAACACAAGGCTGCCTGTTTTAAAAATAAAAGGTACACTTAAAGCAACATTAATTGGAAATGTAACTATATGACACATACAAAACAACCTGTTATATCCAATGCTCACTTTTGTGTCCCTTGAGTATTCTAATTTCATGCTGTTATATCATACTGTATATTAATAAATATTATGCACATCTCTAAAACAGAATACAAATAAGAACCTTTATATGGGACACAGTTCTTGAAAAGTTTTAATGCAACATTTGTGTATTATGAATTCATATGAAAGTCATTCTCAAAACATTAAACTGATGTCTTATTTTGCAGATTAACACATTAGAACACGTGTAATCTAGAGGCAAATGAACACAGTTTATACTATATTTAATATTACTATAATAGCCTTTTCCTCACATTTCTTATCTGTCTTTGGACATTATTTTAAAATAAAATATGAAACACTTTGTAAATCCCCCAGCTAATTTGCATAACATCCAAATAATCCACAACAAATATTAGAAATGTTTGAATACTTTAGAAAAGTACATTTTAAAATAAACAGAAACTCACACTTAGCACTTTCATCTTTAACAAGACTTCCTTCCAGAGGTCTTGAAAACAAAAGCACTGACTGTAAGTTTGTGTATGCAATACAAGCTGCACATCTAAGGTACTCTAGAGTTTCTCATATTTTTTGTAAATTAATGTGTTGTGTAAAATAATAAAACTACTGGCAGGCTGATAAACTGGACATGTAGTTTATTAAAATAGTTCTCTTAATAAGCACTTTCATCTACAAGCCATCAGACTTCATCAGACTAGAACAGTCAAACATGAAAACATTAATTTAAATAATCAAGTAATCAGTGATCCATTCAATCACATAAATATACAACAGTGACATGTTTTAAGGTGAACTTCATTTTAAAAATACAGAAACATAAATGAATCAGGTAAAGGTATTCTACACACACACTTTTAAAATGTAAATGATCATGTAAAACAAGAGTGGACGTGAAATCACTTAATTTAACTTGTCATAAATAGTTTCTGTAATCCAAAAGTCCCTACTCTCATATCTTACTCATAGCAACTACCAAGAAGACAAACTTTTAAAAATTCATGCATGTTACAGAGTGGTGAAAAAGTACACTATTCTTAGTTTTCTACCTAATAGCATATTTATGCATGTAAATTATTCTAGACATGTTATGAGTACTATATTCAGAATAGTAATGTTTGTATATCTAGCTGTGTAAGCAACATCATTAAAAATGCAATTAAAATACTTAAGAGCAGCACCCTTCCACTGTTAAGTCACATTCAACTCCTATAGTGCCCTGTGAACAGCCATTGCCTTCCATGGTGTTTACTAAGCAAGTAGGGAAAGAAAGGAGGTTGCCAGATTCTTTTTTTCTATCACACATATACTGCATGAACACTTATAGACAATTTGGAGTTGCCAGTCCTCCTACTATGTGCCTTTGCAATGTGGAAGAAAGCAGATCATCTGGAGAAAACCCATACAAATGCAGCTGAGAGCAACATGGAAGAATCTCTTGCTTTGCTCGAAGTAGCATTGATTCACACAGTGCTACTGTATCATCCAGCAGCATATATAAAATATAAAACAAGATGGATGACAAAATGTGCTGCTGCAAATGTAAACATCTTTCCACCAAGTAAGTACAAAGTTGACACATACTTCTGGCATAAAAAGATTTTAAAGATAACTATTTGCATTACCATTAAAATGTTTAACTTAAAGAACATTCTCGAAATTAAGGACAGGATATTCAACAAGTAGTAGGTAGGGTGTATAGAATAAAAAGTATAACATGCAGGTATAGTAGACACATGTCCAATTAATCTTCTTTTTATTGCCTCAGCATTGACTGTGCATACGCTGCTACAGGTATGTTAATGTTCTTTTTCCCATCTATCTTTTTAGTATGCAGTGCTTAGTATACTGGGCACACTACCCATAAATTGTCTATAAAAATTAGAAGCATAAATATGCCATTAAACCAAAAACAGAGTAGTACACTTTTTGTCACTCCAACTTATACATAACATTTAAAAATACAAGTGTTCTTTATAATTGATTGTGCCGAATAATATGTGAGGGGTGAGGGCTTCTTTGGATTACAGAGACTACTTATAGCAAGTCAAGATAAATGCCCTCACCTCTCTAGATTTAAATGACCCTTTACATATTAAAAGTGTGCTGTGTATAAGACCTTCCCCTCATTAATTTACAGTTATTTTTAAAGAATGTTCACCTTAAATCATATGATTTTTAATGTTTGTGTGATTGGCTACATCAGTGATTGATTATTTAAATGAATGTTTTCATGCATTGACTGTTCCTGTCTGATGGTTTTATATATGAAAATATTTTAATAAAGTATGTCTCCAAGTTATCAGCTTGTCAGTGTATTTATTATTTTAGGTCTTAATACTGTATGTACAGTAATTTGGAGTTTCTGGCAATATTTTTATTTTTTGATTTTTTGAATGATCAGGTACTAACACAGGCCTCCAATGGAGTTCCTGTTTCATATCAGGTCCTGTAAAGTTTTATTTCACAAAATGCACCTTGATATATATATATATATCAAAGGCTACTACAATATAAGAGAGAGAACCCTAAGTGTGTATAATATAAAGGGTAATACAAAGGCACTAGGCTTTAAACATTTAATACTCAAATAATGCAGCTACATCTCTGTCATCCTTGTAGAACTTGCCAGAATAGGGTGGTGGGCTGAACCCTCTTTTTTCAGGAGTGCAGGACACATATTTAATACTGATTATGTTTATGGTAACATTAGGCTTGTTCTATGTCACCTGCCAGCCTGCCTGCCTGCCTGCCTGCATGCTTGCCAATATTTGCAATGAGTTATGTATTTTTTGGGGGAAGCCAACACCAAATTGCATTAGGGCAGCTTGAAAAGCCTCTTAACACTTAAGGAAGGATCTAATTCACCTTAAAAGCCCACATTAATCTAGGTATCAATCAGTTTGTTTCTATCAAACCAATACTGAACAATAGGAAACTATGATGTTATACATTTTTATTCATTCATTATTTACTCTGTATTCATTCATTCATTACTTCTCAATATTTTATTTGTTATACATTGCTTGTGTAATACTTGAATGTTATAACAATATGTCACCCAAATGCACATGAATTTTTTAAATTTGTTTTATTTTTGTCATCCAGAGTGACGCTTCGAGGATTAGATACCTATAGCTTGCACAATATCACTATTGTCCATGTCTCTATTGTATTATTATTTTAACATTTAATTATTTAATTATTCACTTATTTATGAAATTTTGAATTATTTATTTATTCAATATTAATAATATTTCATAATATGTAATAACATTTATTAATATTTAGTAAATGAATTAATTAATGATGAATATATTATTATAAGCATCAATGATGCTTTCAGCACATTATTTTTAATATTTTTATTATTTTTTCATCATTTAATATTTATGAGTTTTTAAATCGAAACCTAATATATGAAGTCTATTTTTCTACAATGAGCCAATAAAAACTTTAAGATTTATGATCATTGGTAAACAGAATAATCATATATGTCAGCCGGTTTTATTTATTATTTATTATTTGTTAAAATAACGCATTTCTAGTTTTTACTGGTGACTTCTGCTACCGGTCTCTAATGATGGTCTTAGTTTTGTTGCCTAACTAGTTTTTTATACAGACACCTTCATACATGTTTTGCGCTGTTTAGCTATTGTTTTTGCACTTTTTATATTTCAACTGTGCATGGTACGTTGACATTACATAAAACAAGGCATAAAGATTAATATGTTCTTAAAATGTTTTTAACTAAGTTTTTCAAAATGTCTTTAAAATGTTATAATGAATCAATAGATGTTTATTACTGCTTTACAAGAAATGCAGTAGCATTTCGTTTTGTTTTAAATGACATATATAGAGTTCATTGAACACTTGGAAGTACTATATAATATTTCATTGAGCTGTTTGTTCATTTATTTACTTATTTATTCGCCAGCCTATTCTATCTTCATAATGTAATATATCAGGGTTCACATATTTATTTATTCATTTATTTACAATGATTATTTAATATATTAATATATTATATTATTTTGCGCATTGCACTACAAACTGTAAGATTCATGCTTTGTGCTTTATGCAGTTTTATAAGAATTCCTGAAGACTGAATGGTTCAGCGTGAGGTTAAATATTTGAAAAGTTTGGAGTACCTTCAGTACTTTAAGAGTTTAATTATCTAATAAGTTTGTTAATTGGTTTGTTAATTGGTTTATTAATTGATTCATTGCCTGCATTATTGTTTGGTTTGCCCGCCAAGTTTTATATAAAAGATGCATTTTTCTTACTTTTAATTAATCTGAAGAAGCGTAGTCATCCTACGCGAAAGCGCTCATTTTCTGTTCCTAAATAAAGACGTTTTATATCAAAATACGGAGATTTTTATCCTGTGGTGATTCCTTCTGTTCCTGCTGTTAAGACTTAAGGAAGGATGTGAAAACAATTTTCCTTAATAAAATTTCAAATTCTGATGCATGACCCAGAACCTTAATTAGTAAACAGCCAGTATATTAATCAGTGCAAAGTCTAGGACATTGACCTTAGTCAAACAGCAAAATGTGTACCTATCCATTTAATATAAGGTGGCAGTCTGGGGAATAAGTAATGATATAATTTTGCACAGAAAGTCCATACTGAACAGTGCAGCCATGAGACATGAACAGTGTTTCCATACCCCTCAGTATCACATGTATTGTTTACACTACAGACTCCAACACAGTGCATTCATGAGTTGTTTTATTTCGTTTGTGTTCCTATTCCCACTCATTGCAGAGGCTGTAGTTTTGAACTTTAGTGTGTATATAAAACGTACTCCTCTGTGTAGGAGAGATACACTGATTGACTTTACATTTTAAGCCAGTTTCAGTATAGCTGCAAAAGGCACGGTTTCTCTGAGTAAGTGCTGTGTATAGTTGGTGTTATTTTCATATTTATTGGAATTTGTGTTGCTTTAGTATGATATTTGCTTGCATTTTCTAATATTAATGCACTTTAATTGATTTTAATGTATCTTTTACACTGATGTTTTCTGTGTTCTGATTGGCTCTTTTTAAGCACTATTTTTTTCAACATTTAAAAGGTGCAAAGTTTAGTTCTCAAACTACAATCTCAAGACAGCCAGGATGCTGTAATTAACAAATGGCACAATGCAGATCGGCATATCTTAGCTTAATTTAATATCAGACATTAAAACTGTGATGTGAGTTCACCATTAGAGACAGAAGCTGGTCTTACTGACAGAATTTTACCAGCGGTTTTAAGTTAATCAAACAATACTAATTCATTAACAAAGGCTTATATCATCAAAGGGTTGCTGCTTTTGTAAGCTTAGAAGTTTGTATGCAAGTGAATGGGGAATCAGTGCTTCCTGGAACATATATATTTCAAAGAGATCTACATGCTAAGGAAGTACTCAACACCAAAGTTTTATTCATGTGATGCAGAAGTAATAATAAAAATAACAAAAATTGGAACATCATTTTGGAAGACACACTTTTGGCAAAAGCAATAGGCTCTAAGCCAAAGTTTGTGTATAGGAGGGGGGTCAATCTAAAAAATTTGGTTGAAAAACCAACTGACAAAACTAAAAGAATGAAAGTGGGCATGACAAAGTGTGGGATGTGCCCACAATGTAAACACATCCTCCCAGGTAACGAGGTACACATTAATGGCATTAACTATCGGATTAATGGCAAGTACAATTGTGAAAGCAAAAATGTGGTTTATGTGGCAGTATGCGTAAAATGTTCATCATTTTACATAGGCAAGACTGAGCGGGCACTAAAGAAGAGAGTGAATAATGCACTTGCCAGGCACATTTGTGAACAACCTGACCACCATTTCTTATTTACTGCCATACAACAAGTCAATATAGGTATTAGGGGGGCCCATGGCAACTATGGCTTGAAGAACAAGAACTTTTATGGCAAATCAGAACACTTGCCCAACTTCCCCCAGGTTTAAATGAGTATGCATCGATTAAATGCATACTAAAATTAAGGGCATTAAAGAGATAAATTATATTGTTTTATACGTTTTACATACAATAGTACTAACATTGTGTGTTTTATGTGTATTCTTAAATAAAAAGTGTGTGTAATAGATATATAAAAAAACACTCACCTTTTTAAGATAACCTAGATTTTAAGATACATGGTTACCTTTTATAAATTTAGTAACATAGTTTTTAACATCTTCACATATTTAATAGTATTTTATTTGAATTATGAGTCCGGTTTGTTGGAGAGCCTAGTGTAATAATACCTATCATCTAATATTTAACAAACATTAAAATGTTCACATAAAATAATAACTTTTTATAAAGTTAGAACATTTTTAAAGAAAATGGTGATCTAATGTTTTAATATAATTAGAATATCGTATATATACATAAATTGTTTTTATACAAAACAAGTTATATTAATTAGTATGTGTGGTAAAAATACAATACATTTTTACAAGTCTTCAGCTTTAAGAGGTTACAACAATTAATAGATTAATTGGTGCCTATTTTCTAATTATGCATTGTATATTTAAGGATGTTTTATGGTTGTGTCAATTGTATTTGTCTGAAGAAGGTTGAGGTATTACCTCGACCGAAAGCGCTTACAATAAAGTCCGTGCTCTGTTTCTTCTGCTGTGGCCGTTTTTGCTTTTTTCGTTTGCAGTAACAGTTTGGTATCGTATTGATTTCTTATGCAGAAGTAATAAGCTGAAAAGTATTTATTTGTTAAATTCTGTTTTATAACTACACCATTAAACTGATATTGTGGACTTTTTTAGATTAATTTAGCTTTAGTCTTTTTTTTAGTACTCACAAGCCTGTTTTCTTATTCATCACTTACTGAAAGAATATTAGTATTAAATGTTTCAGGACTGCTAAGGAGTACAATGCATGCCACAGTAGAATGAGTCTCAGCTGAGCAAAGAGAATGTTGCACTAATGTGCGTGCTTACTGGGTTATATTTTATAATGGCATTTTTTGAAAATAACTATTGTGCAATATTCTTCATGTAACTATCTAAGAAGAAGGGCTGTTGATGGATGCTAAAGCATGACATTGAAGAGTTTTCCTCCCTTTTAACTCTGGACCTGCACAACATCCTTCTACTGAGCCACTCGTTTTCTCTGTAAGCCTGTACCTGTGCAGACAGAAACTCTTGCTGGTTGGTTCTCACTGCAGGAATGAAGACTTATCTGAAAGGAAAATAACAGTATGCCACAGAAGTAAATATACAACTTCAATGGCGGGACAAATCTCGCATACTAATGAGCTTTACAAGAATATCCGCACTACATCCCTCAGACATACCACTCGCCACACACACACACACACACACACACGCACACACACACACACACACACACACACACACACACACACACACACACACACACACACACACACACACACACACACATACTCTTATGCTGATTTGCTTAAAAGAAATCTTTCCAAATCTCAAAGACCTCCAAAGTCACCTAACACCAGCACTTCTCTCCAGCAATCACTAAAACACATACCAAAAGAAACACCAAACATCTCACAAAACCCTACATCCAATGATCTCCCACAAGCAATGCACATACTTTACCTAATACTCTTGTCATTGGGGACTGCATTGTGTGACATATATACAGTATGTCCCACTGTGTTCCTATTACATAAGCGAACACTAGAAATAGTGAATGCTCATTTGTCAAACCCAAATGCACGAGACCACAGAATATCGAAGGGACGATCAGCAAATTTTTTCCCAGGGGGTCGTTCTCCGGACTTTGCTGTTTTCTTCACTGTGGTGCAATCTCAGAGTTGGTATATTTAAGGTGGGGGGTGGGCAGGGCACAGCCCCCCACATCAGGACACTTTATATTGCCTGTACATTTTTTTGGATTGTGAAAAAATTCGCTGATCCGTTCCTTTGACATTTTGTGGTTTCATGCATTTGGGTTCGATAATGGATTGTTCACTATTTCTAGCGTTTGATCATATAATATGAACACTGTCCCATTCACAAGATTAGACATGAAGAAGATAATGGTTAGTTGCCTATCTGGAGCCAGGATCCAAAATATCATGCATACACTCAAGTCACTGCACCCCAGGTATCTATATGATTCTGTCTTTGCCCATATGGATGTAAATGACCTGAGACATACCTCACTGGACTAAATGAAAAGAGACATAATGGATCTCTCGGAATATGTGTCACAGATAGATATGCACCTTGCAGTGAGCAGCATTTTACCTTCATCAAGGAAACTGCTATAGCATGAACATAAAATGATTGATTTTAATAATTGGCCTAGCTTGTGGTGCCACTCAAGGGGACCAAATATTTATCAGCATGGGAGGACATTGTCAATGGACCACACTTATTTGCCAAGTATGGGCTGCACCTACCCTTGCCCCCCAGGCTTTTGGATATTGGCAGAGCCTTTTTTAGGCAATACCAAAAAGACAACACTACCAACATTGTGAAAAAGTCTCCAAGCAGCCTTAAAGTGTGACTGCTCAATGCTAGCAACATAAACAAAACACACCACACCCTTCAAGCTCTCCTCACTCTGCAGAATGTAGATATCTTTGCTCTGATTTAGACTTGATTTTAAGCCATAGAAAGTACTCCAGCAGTCCAACGCTACAGTGTCTTTCACACATTTAAACCAACAACAGCACAGACTAGGGCCAAAGGTAGAAGTGTCTCGAGATCTGAACTTCACCTGCGACATAAACAGAATGTTCTGGAGAGACAGATATGTGTCACAAAGGATCTGCATGTTATGGAATAGGCTCCCCATCTATGTAAAATAGAATTCATCCATAACTCTTTTCAAATTAAACCTTGAAAATTGGATGAGAAATTGTATATTTACCCCTGGTTTGGCCGCCAGAAAACTATTACCCTATCTAACACTTCCCCTGCAGTTCTCTTAGTTATCTCCCTACTAACATGCAACAAAACCATATAGATGCTCATGATGATGGGTTTTGGGTTCACAGCTAGGCATTTAAGAGCCCTAGTGGTTGTTAGTCTAGTAACAACCTATGAACCTATGCAGGTGAAGTGGTATGAGGAGGGGAAAGAGCCACTCTAGTGAAAGTGAGGGAGGTAAACAGCTACCCTGGCATGCTGCATCCAATAGTAGTTTGTAATATAGTCTAAAAGCCCTAGGAATGCACATGGAATGACATCATAATTATGCTCATGGAATACTCTCATACATACTAGCATTTGCCTGTTTGTTTTTGCTATAGCGCTCACTTTAAACTTGTTACTGTTAAAGTCCTGTTCTTCACCCAAAGGTGATAACTGAAGCACCTTCCCACCCTCCTCCATATGCACAGCAAGGAATCTATCCTGCAGACAAAACTCGGAACAAGATAATAACACTGTACTGTTTTGCTGAAATCAATATTACAGCTGCTCTGTGCTCAGAGTTTAAATTGCCTTCATCAGATATACTGGAAATCTTACCTGCTGAATGACAATATAGCTTTGTATGAGAGCATGTTGAGGTAAGCCACGGTGGTGCAGCGGTAGCGTTGTCGCCTCACAGCAAGAGGTTCTCCCATTCGATTCTCGGCTGGGGTACCTTCTGTGTGGAGTCTGCATGTCCTCCCCACAGTCGAGTGGCATTCGAAAGACATGCGTGAATGGGCGTGCCTTCGTTGAAGGTTGGGCATTGGGCTGGCACCTCGTCACTGTAAAAAATTGACTGCCAATCATTAGCGGACCGGAGTTCCGCTGTGGTGACCCCTAACCAGGAAAAGTAAAAGAAAAAACAACAGCAACAACATGAGAGCATGTTGAGCACACATCCTACTTTGCTCAAGGATACTTTGTGTTATCCATTTATAGGATTCAAGTCAATAGATCAAACAACGTTTTGCTGAAAATGATGCTGACTGAACAAATACAATAAGCAAAGTTTCCACAATGAATTATTTTCTGTGTAGGATGCAAGCTTCAAATCCTGCACTTCTGAACTCCATATAATCAAGTCAGTAGCCAATGCACTTCAGGATAAGAACAAGCCTAAAGTACAGTTTTGTACCTACCATAAATGTAGATGTTTGAGGATCCACATTGCTGCAGTCCTAACTATTGGGTAGTCCGCTGTCCAGTCGGCCCGAATACCAAAGTATATGGCTGACGTCGGTCAGGGCGCATTAGACTGACGTCAGTACGTCAGGGTACTAATGCGCATGACCGACGTCATATCCTCAGTCTTTTCTTGCCCCAGATGTCAGAAGACCCTAAAAAGACAAGGCCCAATATACCTGCACCAAAAATATGTACAATATATACAAAATTATCAGCATATAACTTCACCTACACAACCACCCCTAAACACAGAGGGGAAGGAGGGAGGGTAAATTGGACTGCAGCAATGTGGATCCTCGAACATCTACATTTATGGTAGGTACAAAACTGTACTATGTTCTTCATTCCACATTGCTGCAGTCCTAACTATTGGGTAGAATCCCAAAGCAGAGGTAAGGGAGGCTGGCAAATCATAAAGAAGCAGGAGCTGACAACATGCCTTGCAAAATAGCTGTGGCAAAACCAGCCCTAGACTTAGAGTAGAGAGGAAGGTGATAATGCTTAGAGAAAGTATGCACTGAACTCCAAGTAGCTGCCTCCAAAATATCCTTAGTTGCCACCCCTTAGAAATGCTGTTGAAGTGGCAGTAGCCCTAGTGGAATGAGGCCTAATCCCAGCTGGAATCTCCTTGCCATGATGGGAATAACAAAATGCAATGCAAAACCCAATCCACCTAGAAATAGTTTGTTTTGACACAGGCTTGCCCTGCGAACTCAAAGCAAAAGAAACAAACAACTGCTGAGACTGCCTAAAATCCTTAGTCCTGCTTAAATAATAACGCAATTGCCTGTGTACATCTAAAGTGTGCAAAATCTTTTCCCCTTTATTTTGGGGATCTGCATAAAAAGTAGGCAAATGAATAGTTTGGTTTAAAGCCACACTAGAAACCACTTTAGGCATAAAGGAAGGATTAGTACGTAATGATACCCTATCCTTATGGAAAATCAAAAAGGGCTCTACTGCCATAAGGGCCTGCAACTCAGACACCCTTCTTGCAGAAGTAATAGCCAACAGAAAAACAGTCTTCCATGAGAAGTATTTCAATTCAGCAGTAGCCGCAGGCTCAAAAGGTTGTAGAGTAAGTTTTTCCAACACAAAATTGAGATCCCAAGCAGGAGTAGGAGCTCTCGTGGGGGTCTTATATTCTTTGCCCCTCTAAGAAACTGCTTGAACAAAGGATGCGAAAACAATGGTGGGTCACAATCATAGTGAGCTGAAATTGCTGCAGCATGAATCTTAATGGAAGAGAAGGACAAACCTTTGTCCAATAACTCAGTAAGATATTGAAGAGCCACACTCAAATTAGGCTCAGAAATCTCCAAATTCTTTGCTGTACTCCAAAATAAAAATCTCTTCCATTTTTCTGCGTACACTTTCCTTGTACTAGGTCTTCTAGCTTCCATAATCACATTTAAAACTTGTTGAGGAAGTTGAGACCTGCTGTGTTTCAACACAGAATATGCCAGGCTGTTAGATGAAGAGAGTGAAGCTTGACATTGAGCAGATGACCGTCCTTCTGAGATAACAGATGTGGAATCAAAGGTAAGGGCCATGGAGGCTTCCATACCAGACTCCGTAGTAGTGGGTACCAGTGTTGCCGAGGCCAATCTGGAGCTATTAAAATCATCCTTGGCTTGTCTTGTCTGACCTTTAAGAGCACCTTTGGAAGAAGAGGCAGAGGTGGAAAGGCATACACATGAAGATTTTTCCAACTGAAAGAAAGAGCATCCACTTTCCAAGCTGTGTGATGAAACCCCTTTGTGCAAAACTTTGGCAGCTGGTGATTTAGTGGAGAAGCGAACAGATCTATGTCTGGAGTTCCCCATGACACTGTCAATTTTCGAAATACATGAAGATCCAGTTTCCACTCGTGGGGATCCATGATTTGTCTGCTTAACACATCTGCTAAGGAGTTCTGTGCTCGGCAGAAACCTTGCCTGAAGAGTTAGTTGCAAGCTGAGCGCAGTCTCCCATAAAATCATTGCTTGCCTGCATAGAGGATAAGAATGTGTTCCCCTTGTTTGTTGATGTACCACATGACAGTTGTGTTGTCTGTTAGAATCAACACCTGCCCTGGAAGAAGTAACTCCTTGAAAGCCATTAATGCAAACTGGACTGCTAACATCTCCTTCATGTTGATATGTAGATGCTGTAGTCTGGCAGGCCACTTGTCTTGTATCCACTTTCCATTTAGATGAGCTCCCCAAGCAATGTCCGAGGCATCTGTCGTTAAAATCTGACTCGCCTCTGGCCGGGTCACAGAGAGTCCCTTGTTTAGGTGACATTCCTGAGCCCACCACAAAAATTCTTTTGAAGGCAAGGTATTATTTGAATGACAGTGTCTAAATCCTGGCAGTGCTGTGTCCATACATTTTGAGATACCATTGCAGCTTCCTCATATGCAGTTTGGCATTGGGAAGCACCAGAATACAAGATGCCATGAACCCTAATGCTTGAAGGACTGTCCTTGCAGTCAGCACGGACTGATGAGATAGTTGATGGAAGTAAAGGGATAGACTCTTTTGTTTGTCCGGGGTTAAAAAGGCCATCTGGGCTGCTGTATTCAGTCTCACACCCAGAAAGCACATGTCTTGAGAGGGTACTAGACTGGACTTTATTTCGTTCACAGAATACCCTAGGCATCTTAGCACTGCTATAACATATTCCAGATGCTGTAGAAGGTCTTTCTTTTCTTGAGCCAGAATCAGGCAGTCGTCCAAGTAAGGATAGATTTGAATTCCTTTTAGCCTGAAGTAAGCTATCACTGGAGCCAGAACCTTTGTGAATACTCTGGGCGCAGTAGATAAGCCAAAGGGCAATGCAGAGAACTGATAATGAAAATTTCCAGCTCGAAAACGCAGATACTTCCTGCAACTCAGTCTTATAGGCACATGAAGGTAAGCTTCCTTGAGATCTAAAGTTACCATCCAGTGATCTTTGCCCAGCAGAGGTAAAAGCTGTTGTAACGTCAACATCTTGAACTTGGGAATGTCCAGATAAGTGTTGAGGATAGATAAATCCAAAATTGGTCTCCACATGTTCCCCTTCTTTGGTACGAGGAACAGGCAAGAATAAAATCCTAGGCCCCTTTCTGATACAGGGACTGGCTGAATGGCCCCTATTTGGAGTAACAGAGAAATTTGCTTGTGAGCCTCTTTCCTTTGTGGAGGAGGAACGTCTGGCATGCCTTTGAAAGGGGGCAATGTATGGAAATAAAACCTGTAACCGTGGTGAATGATATCCAACACCCATTTGTCTTGAGTAATTAAATCCCAATTTTCTTTGAAAAGAGACAGTCTTCCTCCCAAAGGAGCTGCCAGCCGAGAATCTACTGGCAGCTGAAAAGGCAGGTCATTGGGTCTGTTTACGAAAGGACTGACCCCTGCCCTCACCAGAAGTCTGAGCAGGTGAACTCCCTGTTCTAGGCCGAAAAGAACCTTGAGCTCTGCCCCTACCACGTCTAGACCTACCCCTAGACTGGGAATCATAAGCAGGATATGTCCATCCCTTAGTAGGCCAATTTCTACTAAACTTGGTGGCTGCACCTGCAAAAATCTTTAACAGTTTGCATAGACTTAGCTTTGTCCTCCATTTTCTTTAAAACTGCTTCCACAGGCGAACCAAACAACACATCAGACTGTAAAGGAGCATCCAAAATCCTTGTCTTAACATGCTCAGCTAAATTCTGATCCCTCAACCAGGCATGCCTGCGAAGAACAGAACTAGTGGCAGCCACCCTCGAGGAGGCCTGTACAGCATCAAAACCACATTGCAAAGAATGCTTACCCACTTGTTCAGACACATGAACTAAATCCAGCAACTCTTTACACTCAATACCTTCCGCCAAAGCATCCACCTTAGATTTCAATTGTGAAAGGAGATAATTTTGATATTTTAGCATGTGAAATTGACAATTCAACGCCCTCATGGCTAAAGTGGAAGAAGTATACACTTTCTTTCCCCATCTATCCAAAGCCCTTGCCTCTTTATCAGTGGGAACAGGGTTTTTAACAACAGAGGCCTTAACACCTTTAGGTCCCTGAGAAACAGTTTCCGGGTCTGCCCTAGGACTCTTAAAAAGATACTTATGAGCTTCAGGCACCCTATAGTACCTAAAAAAAGTAATTTTTTTCCGAATGTAATTAATTATGATGTATCTAACTTTATTAAGATGGTTAATCATTCTTTGGAGGTAGGGCATCAAGAATTTATGTCTATTAAGAGCAATATTGAATATAACATGACAGTAAAAGAATGGAAGATTTTAGTGAATTTAAGTAAGAAAAATAACATTGTTTTCAAACCTGCTGACAAGGGCAACAAGTTAGTAGTTTTAAATAATATGGATTATTTTGATATGTGTATGCAACATCTCAATGATATAAATGTTTATCAAGTATGCAGTGTAGATAAATATTACTCAGCCATATCTGAGTATAAGGAGCTGATAAAAAAAGGACATAGATTAGGTTATTTTAATCTGAATGATGTTAATAATAAGTTCCAGACAGAAGGCTGTAGTAAGGCATATTTTTATTGCCTACCTAAAATCCATAAAAATCTTAATAAACCTTCTGGTCGTCCTATAGTATCAGGCCATAATTATTTTTTAAAAAACATAGGCATTTTTCTCCATGACTATTTAAAAGTTTATGTTAATAAGTTACCCTCTTTTTTAACAGATGTATTTGATTTTTTAAATAAAATTCAAGATATAAAGTGGAATAAAAATATGTATTGGTTGACAGTTGATGTCAAAAGCCTCTATACGAACATAAGCCATAATTTTGGCTTAGAGGCTTTGAGATGGTTTTTGGGTCAGTCTCCTATTTCGGAGTATGTTATAGAACTGTTATATTTTTCTTTAACTAATAACTTTTTTGAATTTAATCATTCTACATATCAGCAAAAAACAGGTACAGCAATGGGGGCATCGTTTGCCCCCATGTATGCCAATCTGGCCATGGGTTTATTTGAGATTGAATATATTTATAAACATAAGTTTTTTCTACAACATGTTATCAGATACTACAGATACGTAGATGATTTAATTTTTCTAGTGGAAGGTGGACAGTCCATGGCTACAGAATTTATTTCTGATTTGAAGTGCAATAGATTTTTATTGGACTTTGATGGGTTACAATTGGGCCTTCGAATTCCTTTTTTAGATGTAATTCTTGACATTTCTAGTGGTTATAAGTTAATAACTTCTGTGAATAGAAAGTTTGAAGGTTATACATTGTATGTACATGGAACAAGTGGACATGTTCCACATACCATAAACTCCTTACCTTATGGAGAAATGCTAAGATGTTTTAGGTTATGTAATGATGAAACAATTTTTAGGAAGGAATTGGATTTTGTGTACAATTCATTTTTGAAAAGAGGGTATAATGTATCTAATCTGGATGAAAGTCTTAATAAACTATGGGATTATATTAATAAACAAAATGGATTATCGAAAAAAATATCAAAACTCTACACTAGTCGAAATAATCAAGCTGTTAGAGAAACTATGTATTTTGTCACTACTTATGGCTGTTATACTTCTGAATTGGTCAAGATTGTATCCCTGTTTTGGAAACATTTTAGCACTTTAAATGATGTCAAATCATGGTTAAATGTCCATCTAAAATTTTCATATAAAAGAGGCAGAAATATCAAAGATTTTTTGGTACGAAGTAGATTTAGCATGCCTATTGATACCATGATAGAACAAGTCAGACCTACAGGTACTTATCAGTGTGGTAAATGCAAGGCTTGTAGCTTTGTCATCTCTAATTTTGATTATATAAACAACATCCCTTTTAAAGCTAATAAATGCTTTAGTTGCAAAACAGAGGGAGTTATTTATGCATTAAAATGTCCTTGTCAAAAATTTTATATAGGTCAAACTAAAAGACCCTTTAAGGTTAGACTGTTAGAACACATTAGGGACATTATTAATATTAAGAATGAAAGTCCTGTTGCACGACATTTTTTTGAAATGCACAATAGTGATGAAAAAATGTTAAAAGCATCAATTTTGGAACAAATATTAAGTAATGATGTTGATTTATTAAGGATTAGACAGAGGTTATTATATAAAGAAACTGTTTATATTTTAAAGTTCAAAACCTTGTGTCCTAATGGGCTCAATGAAGATTTTAATTGGAAAACTTTGGTTAGTTAATTAATACTTTTTAATAAGATAATTGCTTCATTGATCTGATTAATGTGCTTAGATTTGTATATAAGATGAGCCTGTTTCATTTTTCATTATACTCCTGGAAGGCTAAGGCCGAGACGTCAGAGTGTTAAAGCTTTTTACAGAATAAACCGTGTTTGGTGAATCCAGCTTGTTGTTTTTTTACATTTCATCTTGCTGCTGTTGTTGCTGAGCTGTTGCTACCCTATAGTACCTATCAGGTTTAACAGGAGCAGGAGGCAAAGAATCAGGGTTCAGGGAAGCCTCTGCAAAAACATCTTCCACCACATTTAACACAGGAGGTATAGCTAAGGGCCTATGCTGGGGTAAAAACAAGAATTCCCTAAGCCTTTTCCTGGAATCAGAGTAATCTTGGCCTTCCCATTTAAAGTGCTCCCTCATGGAATGCAGAGTCTCTGAAAATGAGAAATCCTCAGGAGGAGAAGCTGTAGGAGTGGAATCATCCACATCAGAATCAGAATAAGGAGGATACTCCTGCAAGTCTTCCGCAGAAGACTCAGAAGCCTCTGAACACTGTTCAAAACTCTCAAACTCAGGTTCCACCCTAGGCCTCTTATCAGGAGGGGGCATAGAACCTCTAATCATAGTAATCAAATCTTCTGCCATTTTAAGCATATGTTTCTTAGGCACAGAACCTGAAGTGCTAGGAGAAGCCCCCACTGAAGCTAAACTTGGCCTACCTCTCAAAGAAGTTTTGGAAACAGAAGGAGAGGCTCTAACAACCTTGGGAAGAGAGGGAAGAACAGTTACCTGAGAAGCCCCCTCAGCCTGGCCTACCTCCTGAGAAGGCACATCCTGCAACAGTAAAGTCTCTGCCTGAGACTCCAAAGAAACTCCTGGCAAAACCTCTGGCTCCACTGAGCCTTCTAAAGAACCGGCGTCCGGGACTGCCGGTTCATCAACCCTAGGCTTCGCTGTTTTGTCCTTGCGCTTTTGGGCGAAGCGGGCCGGAGCACCCGACGGCATTTTATAATTACAACGCTTCCCAAACACTAACCTGGCACAGTCTAACCTTCTCTTAATAGTGCGTTTGTTAAATCTAGCACAAGAGCGGCATCCAACAACGTCGTGCTCAGGCCCTAAACAAGGTATACACAAGGTATGGTAATCCCTATGAGGTATCTGTTTCCCACAAGAAATACAGTTATTCACTTTTCTGACATCCGGTTAAATACTGAGGCAAGAAAAACCAAAATGTTCTCAACGGGTACTTAGCCAACTTTGATTCGGTCTGAAACTCCGACTTCAGAAAATTTCAGAACGCCAACCTGCACTCGCAAAACTGCTTCTGCATCGGACCATGCGGCAAAAAAGACTGAGGATATGACGTCGGTCATGCGCATTAGTACCCTGACGTACTGACGCCAGTCTAATGCGCCCTGACCGACGTCAGCCATATACTTTGGTATTCGGGCCGACTGGACAGCGGACTACCCAATAGTTAGGACTGCAGCAATGTGGAATGAAGAACATCCACATTAATCACATTCCAGAAATGCACCTTTTGGCCAGCTGTGTATCATCAAGTACATGGGCATAAAGTGACTGTCCAGCCATGCAGTTTATGAACTGGTAAAGCGGTATCCTTCAATACAGTAGTTCCCTTCAGAGCAGGAAGAACGGATATACAATGTAGCCCTCTAATCTGTGTGTTCCCTCAAACTTTAACAACACAAGCAGCAAAACTCTGGCATGTAATGCAAATAGCAACACAGATAAAGGTCAAACTAATTCCTGTATGTAAGACTAAATCTCATAACTTAGGAAAAAAATAAACAAATAAATTACAAAAGCTACTTACCACCCACTGTTTACGCTTGACTGTGAAGTAGAAAATATACCACTGGAAATATAGAGGGAGTAAGGCTGGTGGCCCAACTGTGCAAAGAAAATGAGCAAAATTAAGTTGGACTTGGTTTCCATTGCAGAATATAAAACACAGTATTGACTAAAACTCTTAAAACTATTTTTTATTTTATTTAATTAACAAGACATTGATGTGTGAATCGTATAATACTGAATACCGCTAACTAAATTAACATGGATATTAACAAGAAGTCTACAGTGGGGTAGAAGTAAAAACACATTCATGTTTTTGAAAATAATCTTATAAGACTAAATTAACTGCAACAAACTGTGTGATAAAAGTAACATTAGGTAACAAATGCACAGTAATTCAGATGACTCAACAGAGTTTAGGAAGCAGGACCTAACATCAATCAAACTAAATTGCTAATTACAATTTAATATTTGGTGAAGCCTAGCTGAATGTGAAAGTTTGGTAACATGATATGATATCATGATATGATATCCGTTCTGTCCATAACCTGAGGTAACAGTGGTGTAGCAGGTCTACTAAAAAAACTCACACATTTACTATTTTCATGCATTTCTCTTTTTCTGATTCATGTAAATTCACCAAGAATGGTAACTCTTCGGACAGCAGCTGATCTATGGGTAAAGAGACAAGTGTCCATCTGTGTAGCTTAAAACCAAGATCAATCAGCAGTTCTCATAACAGAGGGCCAGCAGGGACAGGGAGGAATGAGTGACTGATGTCTGCTTGTTCTTCCTGGGGGGAGGGTCTATGGAAAATCATGCTTTAGGGATTAAGTCTAATGGTAGATGGGAATCATGTCCCAAGATCTCAAGCTGCATGTTCTTGGGGTAACACATGGCACACCTACACAATGTGTGACTCCAATGTATGCCATATAAATACTCTCAACAAAAAACAGATAAAAGGACAAATAGATTTTTTTTTTACTTTTGTTACATTGGCCAGATGGTCATAAAAGCTGAACAATTGTGGCTGCAGTAGGCCCCACATTCTGAGGCAGCCCATTACTCTAAGAATGCTGTGTTACACATGAACATGAACCATTCATACTTTCTAATAATTTGAAATGAGGTACCTTGCTTCTAGTGTCCACATGAGAAAATGATATCTATATACAGCTCCAGACAGAGGATACAGTATAGGTAAGAAACTGAGCCTGTTACTCAGATCATTTCCTCTTTGTGTATAGGGGAACAGGAACAAGCCACAGAAATCCATTCTTTGATTACAGAGGAATAAGGGGAGTATGAACAACATGGACAAACCATTTAACTGTACTGCAACAGAAATCATAAAGATACAGCAGTGTGCTGTGAACTAAGACATAGTTGGTAGATGTTAAGCATATCATATTGCTAATAGTTCCATGCCACTGGAATAGTGGTCCATACATGCTTGTTTCAGGTTGTCTTTCTGTTAATTGGTATCTGAATAAATTTACAAAATTTAAGATACCAAAGAAGACTGCATGACACAAAAATTATACAGTAACAGATTATTAAGAATCAAAAAAGTGCTGACTGGACAAGGCAATCAGTGTGCATGTGATAAATCCTATCTTACCAATGAAACGAGTTTATTGTCTGCACTGAAATATAAATTAGTGTGAGTGTGGCTTCCAAAAGAAAAACATTCCTGCTTGCGGGTCTGGGAATGCCAGTCATCAGAAAAGAAAATTAATTTAAAAAGATAACCCCGTGGATACAAATTGATATTCATAATTCCACTAATAAACCAATTCTATCACATCAGGCACATTAAGACAATATTTACAGGGTCTATAGTAGTTTGCCAAAATGTTATTCTGGTGAACACTTATTCATCGACCCCTAATTGGTGAAAATCATGTCAGCGATTCACTGAATTTACTAAGGGCAATGAAACAGTTGCCCAAAGCACAATGGACCAACTTGTAGATAACTCGAACCCACCCAAGTGGGGGGCTTCACCACCCACACCACCTGTAACTATATATACCAACTCTGAGATCGCACCACAGTGGAGAAAAGGGCAAAGTTCTGTAGTTGTCTGTTGTGCTTTGGGCAATTATTTCAGTGTCCTTAGTAAATTCAGCAATTTTCACTGATTATGCATTGATGAATAGGTGTTCGCCAGAATAACATTTCGGCAATCTAACATAGACCCTATTTACAAAGGATAATTAAATTTACAAACTGGTAATGGTTGCATTTATCATGTGCAATGCCCAAGTACCATAAAGGACATACATAAACGGGATCTACTTCACGTTGTCGAAGGCCGACAATATCGAAACTGATATTGTCGACACCAGATTAGCGAAAGCAAAAAATATCGAACATTTAAATGGAAATCTCTGTAAGGGGAGATTTCCATTTAGTTCAATGTAGTGCGGTCTCGGAGTTGGTATATTTAAGTAGGGGGTGTGGGGGGTGCAGGGGGGCTTGCCTCCCCCTGTTTATTTATTTTTGTTTTTAGGCATTTTTTTTATTTTTCGATGTTTCAGAATTCAATGATATGGTGTCGACCATATCAGATTCAATATTCTGAAACTTCGATAAGATAATATAGATGTCATAAACGTAATGATCTGTTCTGTTTGAATCTATTACCAAGAACAAACTTGCCTATGTTCAAGTGACCAACCGCACTATCCCATCCTACCCACCAAAGGAGAAAAGTTGTTTAATGGTATAAAAAGAGTCTGTTATACAGCCCCTTGGTACTCCCTCCTCTATATTGTGCATGCGTTACTTGCTCCCTTTACTCTTATTTGGTCTGACAATCGAGGTGCTATGTTTAAAGACTTTGTGGAGGCACAATCCTCTGTACTGGGAAGTCTCAGAGTTGCAGCACCCCTCCCCAGAACACATCTGTATTATGATGATATAATAGGCAGTGTAAGCTCATCCATGATACACCATGTGAAAAATCCCAGATGCTCAACTCCTCAGAAACAGACTGTTGGAATTCTGTTATACAAAATTACTTCAAAAGGAAACACTTTTCTTTATTAAATAATACAGCTGCAGTATACGCAAACACAGTCAGTTCAGTTGCTGCATTAAAGTAAAGTATCGCCTAAACAGACATGCTAGAAGCTGTCAGATAGGCAAAGTGTACAGAACTTGAACAGAATTTGTCAGTACCTTAGAAAAAGTAATTCAGGAAACTTTCTACAGCAACATTATAAATCTGAAACAATAAGAGGAACTCTCAACCGTTCTTCATGTTCGTAAGCACATAACTACATGCGTACATTAATAAATGCAGAGATGCATAGATATATAAATAAATAAATCTTAGGCATGTGCAGTGCATCTTTAAGGCATCCATGACAGAATGGCTCTGTTTTAAAAATATATGCTTTTTTAAAATAATATCATAGTATAATATTAGTATTTCACAACTGTGCATGGATAATGCAGGTGTGTCCGTAGCTAGCTTTGTTTGGTCACTTGAGTTTCACCCTGTTGACCAAATGACATCAGCAGTGCCTAAACCCTTCATCACCCTCACTTGGATATAGAGTACCATATGTCGAAAATAATGGATGTGTCTAAACTCTCCTCATTGACTTATTTTACATTATTTTATGCCCAGGTAGAAGCTTAATCCCAGGTGGGAGTTGTTCTTTTTGTCAAGGACAGATCTTTAAGAAGCTGCTTTAATGCTGTGAGATTATTCCAAGATTATAAGATCTGGGGTGTTTGTATGATCAGTCAGTACAAGTTAGTATGCAGTCAATTCAGCACTTTTCTATCTAGATGTGACCTAATGGATCTATTTCAGAAGACTAACAAACCAAAAGACTGAATCCTAAAATACTGAAAACTCAAAATACTGAAAACATTTTTAATGCAGAAGGCAAGCCCACGCTGCTCCCCACACCCCTTGCTAATATATGCCAACTTCAAGATTGCACAACAGTGGAGAAGGGGCAAATTCCATCCTTCAGTATTTTGAGCTTTCAGTATTTTGGGATTCAGTTGTTTGGTTTTTCAGTCTTCTGAAGTAGACCCAACCTAATAAAAGATGCAGAATATACAAAGCCTTCTCATCTGGTTTTGGTATCATGTAAAAGATGTATTATAGGTACCAGAATTTCCATTATGTCTCTAAATGATGTTTCCTTGCACCCAGCTTTGTCTTTTAAAGTCCATCCCTCACTCACTTGGGCCATCTACAAAGTTTGTCAGTGCCATTCTGCTTGTATACATTGCTGTTATCCTTCCCTGTTCAAGCAACATCCCACGCCATTCATATCTTCAGATTCATGCTCTAGTACTACAAGTATATTGCACTATTAAGAGGAGCTGCATTCTTTAGGTGCCATCCTTCGTATCAAACAACAATTTCAGGTCAGACCTAGCTGAGTTGGTGGCAACTTAGATGGCTGTTAATGATCCTGTTACATTTACTGACAAAAACAGGGGGTTATCCAAAATGATGCCTTAGTAATCTCAACAAATGGCTCCCTATGAGAAGGATGAGACCTGTAATTGTAAGCCCTGTAACTTCAAAAAATAAAGTGCGATTTCAGAAAAAAAATAGATTTAAAGTCAAATCTTGTTGTAATACCATTAATGTATTTTTTTACAGGTTTTACAGATATTTTAACTGGCTATGTCAATGTATCAAGCCTGGCTAACTCTCTCTAGAATGTGTAAAAATCTGTTAACCAGTTTACTGTGTAATTTAATTTAATTTAATTCTGACTTGTGCTCAGGATTAACTGTAACCTGTGGAACTTTGTTTAACTTGCTTACTTATGTAATCTCTGTAAATAGTCTGTTTGTAATATGTAATGCTGGTATTATGTAATGCTGTATCTGCTTACCCTTGGAGCTTTTCTCCCCAGGCCTCTGCTGAAAATGGACATGCATCCAGTCGGACTATTCCGTTCAACAAATGTAAAATAAATAAAAAATAAAAAAATAAAATGTTTGCCCCACTGCTCAGCCCCTGACTAGGAGGGGGCTGCACACAATGACCACATGTAGCTTATATTTACTAAAACTGAGACTTGTTGTACCTCAGAATGGGGGGGGGTAATCCAAGGTACTATGCCCTCAGGCTTAGTATATACTCCATATAGATAGATATACAGATAGACAGACAGACAGACAGATAGAGAGAGAGCGAGAGAGATATGTCTTTTTATATTCTCATTATTTTGAGGATCTTGGTTACAGTTCTCAGAAATCCAGAAGGGGTCCTCAAAACATTAAAACCAATGCATACAAAAATGCATCATGAAATTTTCTTTTAACACTTTCTTCTTATCCACTTTTTATGCCAGAATTTTTTTTTCATAATCCCATAATCCTATTCCCTACTATATAGTACATTTGAAAATGTGCCCTTCCATATATTGTACATAACAATATTAAGCATTTGTTTAAATATCTGTCTTCCTTGCTTTTTCTCGAGGCATTCCCTCACAGTACCCATAAATATATGATAGCCATAATAAAGTACTTTAACTCCTAAACGTTGAATTATTTAGTTATGTCATTCTCAAAAAATACATGTGCACACTACCAGACTAATTCTTTCTTCCATAATTTTCTTAGTTTATTTAAATGTGTTATTTAAATTTTTAATGAAGGTCTTAATTAAATTCCCATAGTCCTGACCACTTGTCTGTGTTTGCTCTCCTTATTTTAATTGTATCTTGTTTCTTTGATTTAATACGCAAGAAAAAAACTTTAGACACTCTCATTCTTTCCTTCTTCCTCTTAATTTTCAGTCAAATACATATTACATAGTTTCATTTTCCTAAATTATTCATATATATTACTATCTTTCATATGATGGTCTTGCTTCAGCCTTACAATTGTCTCACAAAGGGGAATAAATAGGAAATAGCATCTGTGGTGTTGGCTGGATGGTCAGCAGAAGGCATTGCAAACAGGCCTTCTTCATAAGCTGAAGCAAAAATATTAAAAAGGAAGAAATTAGGAGCCTGTACTGGAGCAAGTAATAAAGACTGTGGGCAGGCTTCAGAATAATATTTCCTGTCACAGTTCACAGAAATAACTAACCACAAACAGCAATTTCTGCAAGAGATCTTCATGAATAATTAAAAAGAAACAACATCAAGCTATCAAAAGCTAAAAGGCAGTTTAGTAGAAAATTCGCTCACTCAGAGTACTGCTGCCCTCAGCAACTTGACACTGTAGTGACATAAGGCTGGGAGTACGAGTCACTGAGCACCTCAGCAGGTGGTTTAAAAAAGTGACATTAGAAACAGAGTAGCTGCACCAGTTGGACTGAGGAAGTTATGAAGCCGCATAAGCTGATAAAGGATATGGTACACTGCTTTTCTCAAAATGGGCCTCAACAAGACAAAAATAACTTTTCTGACTCAGGTGATTCAACCATGTCAAGCAATAAGTATAAACAGCTTGTAGTCTGGGTGACATGCCAATTAAATGCACTTTGCAGCAACAATTCCCCTTACGTAGATTTCCGTTTACACGTTCGATGCTGTGCGCTTTCACTATTCTCGTATCGACAATATCAGCTTCGATATTGTCGGCTTTCGAGAATATAATATAGACCCCATCTAATCCAAACTTCTACGACAACCCCAGCACATTGCCAGATACCATAAGTGACCACCTGCCCACTTGCATTCAAAGATACTCCCCCAAACTTTGTATACCTCACAAACACAAAGATTGCCATAAACTCTCTAGCATCAACCCAGCTGTCTTTAACAATAGACTCTCCTCCATCAACTAGTCTTCCTCCTTGACCTTCCCTTGGATGATGACATCCAAAAATGTAATCTTATCTTTCTAGATATTCTTAAATCACTACCTTCTCCTCAGGAAATTAATGATAACATCTCTCTTTGCTCCCTGGCTAACACAAGCCACTCACTCACTTATGCACAAGAAAGACAATGCTTGGAAAACTGGTTAAAAACCAAATCCCATACCTACAAAGCTGTAAAGAACTCTGCAGTCTTACCAAAAAACAGGTCAACATTGATAAGAAAAAATTCTACAAAACCACAAGTTAACCATCACTCCATTTCCAAGAATTTCTGGAATACAATGAACCAGATTCTTCACCTTTTGAAGTCCCACTATGCCTAACCCCTGCCCTAACAACTCTGTCCCTGAAACTGCCACTCGTCTTACCCCTGCCCTAACAACTCTGCCCCTGAAACTGCCACCCTTCTTAACTCCTACTTCAATGACTTCATTGACTCCACCCACAAACTAATGCAGAAGAAAGACACCTCCAGTCTCATGACTCCATCCCCTCCAACCCACAAAACCTCCTTCTCACTCAAGCCAGTTCCCACTGTATACATAAGATCTATTCTCAGTAAACTCAAGCCTTGCTGTCCCTCAGTTGATAATTTACCTCCCCTCTCCTTAAAGCTCGCCTCTGACTCAATTGCATAACCAGTCTCAATACTAATCAATAGAGCTATCCAATAATATATAGTCCCTGATATCTGGAAAAAAATATATACTATACCAATACACAAAGGAGGACACTCCACCAACCTCTCTATCTTCAGGCCTATAGTCATACTATTCCCCCTATCTAAAATTCTTGAAAAATACATACATAAACAGCTCCTTGATTATCTTCTCCAGGAAAATCTTCTCACCTCAACCCAACATAGCTTTTGCCATAACCATAGCACAGCTACAGCTCTAATATCTTTCACACAGGCTAGATCCAAAGCTAGAGACAACAACAAACTAGTTTCTTGTCTTTTCCTTGACTTCTCAAAAGCCTTTGACACTGTCTCCCACAGCAAGCTTCTGACCAAACTATCTGATCTCAATATCTCCAGCTCTGCTCTGACTTGGTTCTCTAGCTATGTTACCAATCAGCATTAGGCTGTTAAGTGGCTCACATCCTTCTCTCCTCTCCTCCCATTCCAAACAGGTGCCCCCCCAGGGCTCCATCCTTGGACCACTACTATTTAACTTATTCATTAACAACCTCTACACAACCTGCTCTCACTCCTCTTTCATACAGTATGCAAACGACTATACATTAATCGCCTCTTCTGACAATCTCTCCCAACTACTCACGCTAACATAAAACTCATTCCACTCTGTTGAAAGATGGCTAACTAACAACCAACTCATACTCAATCCCAAGAAAACCAAACTTCTCCTATTCCTTCCTAAATCACTTTCACACCACAAATCTACATTTAGCATCACATCCCTTAACAACACAACCATTAGTGTAGAATCACACACAAAACTAATAGGTGCTATCATAGATGATCAATTAAAATTTTATCTACATGTCCAACAGTGCATCAATAAAGCACACCAAAAACTAGGCCTGCTTTATAGGAACAAAAAAATCCTCACTAAAGACTCTAAACTCTCCCTTGTACATGCCTACTTCTACCCTGTCTACTGTATGCCTCTCCAATCTTAACTTACAATCCATTCTTATGTCCAAGCTGGAACACACTTATAACAAAGTGGCTAGATTTGCTCCAAACCAACTCCACACCTGTCACCACTGCAATTCACTCAAAAACCTACATTGGTTAGAACTCCCCCAACAACTCCTTCTCACTCAGCAGCTCCTGCTTCACTTCATCCTCACCAAACCTACTTCCTGTCCTGCTCTCTCAGCTCTCATCACTTACTATACTCCCAAATGTTCACTCCATAGGTCTGACCAACACCTCTTAGACATTTAAAAGCGTAAAAAAAAATATTGGCAACCTTCTGTACAACTACTCAGTTACACAAGCCTGTAACAAACTTCCTTTGAGTATTAGAACTATTCCCAACTCAAACAGTATAAAAAAAAACTTTGACAGATGCCCTCCTAAACTCTAGATTCTGCCACTGCCATGGGCCAACACAATCCTCCCCCCTACTTCTCTAGGCCATATGTCCTATCAGCCACCCTGCCATTCACCGTGCTACCACCCCAACTATTTCTCCTCACCTGTATTTTACCTGTCTCTGTTTTAATAATTCTTCCTGTCATACCCTTTCTCTCTGTACTCCTCTCTCACTACAGTCCTCACCATACCTACCTCTCTCACCTAAGACTACTTTCTCTGCAACACCAATATATTACCTATCAAAAAAATGTTACATTGTATGCTATATTTAAATAATGTTCTGTATGTCTGTGTTCTACAATTGAGATTTTCCTTTTGTTTCCTAATTAATTGTATGCTCTATGTACCATTTTTTTTTCTTATAATGCCACTGCCTGGAGAATTTCTCCCCCAGCCTCTGCTGAAAATGGGCTCTAGCTTAGTCAGACTAACCTGGTTAACAAATGTCAAAATAAATAAAAATAAAAAATAAAAAGTTAGGGTCTCAGGGGAACTTGTAGCCTATTCTTGGAAGCAGTAGTTGTTGTTACTGAATTAATCCTGGATGAGACACCACTCCAACACAGCATACATGCACCTTCTGGCAGTTGGGAGGATAGACACATCAACCTGCTGGCCTACCTTTGAGATGTGAGAGAGAACAGGATTCACTGACAGAAACTGACTTGGATACCAGGATGTGTGACAGACTTTGCAAAGAAGGTATATCAAATTGGAAATGAACTGGAGAAGCAAGAGATGTGAAGCACTGCCACCCTACATATGTCTTGTTTTACTCAATCTGACTATTAAATATCATTTGCAGACTGCAGTCAAACATTCCTTCAAATAACTCAAAGTTTTAACTTCCCTCTTGCTCACAAACAATAGTTCTCATATAGCTACATGTTCTCAGTAACTGATCTGTAACTGGCACGGAGTTGTGTAGGACATAAAACTACATCCCTTATATGTTTTTAGAAATTATTTCACTGTGATTATCTAGCCAAACTGTAATGTGCAGTGAGGCTGGTTGCACTTTAATACATTTACTGCAAGAAGCATTAAACTACTAATGACCTAGGACACAACCTAAGATACAAGCAAACACCCTAATACTGGGTGATTTCAACTACCCTGCCATTAACTGGGAAAACTACTCGAGTACCAACTCCTTTTCCTAACGGTTATTGGAATTCATAAATTCCAACGCCCTGGATCAGCTAATCCATTGTCCCACCAGCAGCTCCAGTATCCTAGACCTGGTCATTACCAACATGGGAGATAGATGCTCCGCACCAGTGGTCACCCCCTCATTGGTCAGGTCTGACCATAAGCAAATCACCCTTGACATCCACATCCCACCCCCACCCCCCAGTAAGGAAACCTCCTTAAAAAACTTCTCCAAAGCCAACTTCATGCTACTGAAGTCAGAAGTGACAAACTTCACAACACTCATGCAGACGGGATCTGGAAGTTCGACTGCAGAATCCTACACTAAGGCACTGTATGAGCACATCCACTCGTGCATGAATCGTGCCATCCCAAATAGAACCAAGATGCACTTCTCCAAAAAAAGGAAGCTATAAATAAACTATACAACAGAAGGAAGAAACTGTTGCAGAAAAGAGGAAAATCCCAGGATGCAAAAAACTCCCTCAACAGCCTCAGTAAGAAGCTGAGATCCCTCATAAAATCCTCAACAGCTAGTTACGAAAATAAAATTGCCAAGGATTCCAAAGACAACCACAAGGCAATCTATGTCAAGAATCTAAATGGCAATGCTCAGATCTGCTCTGAGCTACAACAGAATGGCATTAAATATACTGATCCCAAGGATATTGCCAATATCCTGGCAGATCGATTTAGTGCCAACTTCACCCCCCTCTCACCCTCTAAAGGGCCCATCTCAATACCAAAAGATTGCCAAATTCCGATAATCACAGCCACACAGGTAGAAACAGCACTCTCCAAAGCTAAGAATACAGCATCCATGAGACCAGATGACATCCCAGGCTGTGTACTACATGAACTACAAAATGAACTGGCACCCCACCTAAGTGTCATGTTTAATCATAACCTCACCTCAGGCTTCGTGCCCACTGAGTGGCGCACAGTTACAGTTATCCCGCTCCACAAGGGAGGATCCACCTTGGATCCTGGGAACTACCATCCCATCAGTCTGACAAGCCTGATCTGCAAGGGCATGGAACGCATTATCATGGAACTTATAAACAAAGACATTGGCAACCTTCAAACACTGGACCCCACCCAGTTTGGGTTTGTGAAGGGCCGATCTTGTCTCCTGAATCTGATTGACTTTTTCGAATCGGTCTCCAGAGCTGTGGATGAGGGTAAGGCGGTCCACACAGCTTATCTGGACCTCGCCAAGGCCTTCAACACCATCCCCCACTCTGGAATCATAGATAAACTTACTAAGCTGGGCATAAATCCCTACATCACTCGATAGGTTGCCAACTGGCTTACTGACAGAACCCACACTGTAAGAGTAGCCGACTCCAAATCCAGCTCCAGACAAGTGACAAGTGGAGTACCTCAGAGTTCAGTCCTGGGACCACTCTTGTTTGGCATTTGCTTCTCTGAAGTACAGGCCAACACTAAGGGACTCTGGCTAACAAAGTTTGCAGATGACTGCAAACTGGGAGCCATTATTGAATCCCCAAATGATGTGGATATTCTACAAAAGGGCCTTACAGAAACAGATGCCTGGTGCCAGAGCCATGGGCTCAAGCTTAATGCCAAGAAATGTATAGTTATCCCCTTTGGAAAAAAACATGTACCCATGAACTACCACATAGGTGGCAGGACACTAAACATCGAAAGTGTGATGAGAGACTTAGGGACACAAGTGGAGAGTGGTCTCACTTTCAATAACCACATCGCCACAACAGTCAGGAAATCCTTCTATGTGGCACACCTCATCACTAAGGGCTTTTCATCCAGGAAAAAAGAAGTCATTGTCCCACTGTACTCATCCTTCATTAGACCCATTATAGAGTATAATGCCCCATTTGGTATGTACCTCACAAGACATCTGCAACAGCTGGAAAGGCCACAGAAATACCTCACTAAAAGAATCATAGGCCTAAAGCAGATGCCATATGCTGACTGTCTAAAAAAACTCCAGCTATACTCTGTGGCATACCGTCTACTCAGAGGCGATCTCTGCTTAACATACAAGGCCATGTCAAACCCTGAGCTGTTGGACATGCTCCACTTAAAGAAATCCCAATCCCTCAGAGCCACATGCTCCAGGGATCTAAACCTCATCATCACAATGAACAAAACATGCTGGAGGGATAGGTTCCTGACCCAGAGACTCCCCATACTCTGGAATAGACTGCCCATACATGTCAAGCAGGGCGTCTCATTGGCCCTCTTCAAAAGGAACCTTGATGATTGGATGGGAGATAGGAAATTCACCCCGGGGATCATGTAAGTCACCCTGCTAGACAGGGGCCCAGAGAAGTAAATATTGTGGGAAGAAATTTCCAGGAAATTGTTATGGCTAGGCTTGCATAGGCCTTAGGGCCGATAGCCTAGTACCAGCCTATGAACCTATGACATAGAAACGACTGAACCATTGCCAACAGATGAATAATAAAAAGCACTGGGGCTGTACATTGTTTGAATCTGCAGTCTTATAAAGGGGGTACAGAGCACTGACTTATCGACCCTTTAAATGCGAAAGCTTGAAAGCCCGAACACACGGAACAGAGATTATTTTCCCAGGGAAAAAAAATCGCTGGGCCATTTTCGGGACTTTGCCATTTCTGTTACTGTGATGTGATCTTGGAGTTGGTATATTTAAGTAGGGGGGGTGTGGGGGGAGCAAAGCCCCCTACTTTATTTAGTGCTTTGATGTTGTTTTTTGTTTTGTGGAACAGTGATTTTTTTTTCTCCTGGGGGAAAAAAAAAAAATCACTATTCTGTGTGTTCGGGCTTTCAAGCTTTCGCTTTTAAAGGGTCGATAAATCAGCGTTCGCTATTTTAAGCATTTACTGATTTAATATAGACCCTATTATATATATATATATATATATATATATATATATATATATATATATATATATATATATATATATATATATACATATATATGTATATATGTATATATATATATATATATATATATATATACACACACACACACACACACACACACACACACACACACACACACACACACACACAAATATGTAGAAATAAATGCATCTACTTCAGTAGATTGAATGCACACAAAAATGAAATTTTCCTTAGTGAGATGAGACGATCGCAATTTGAAAATCATGAACATTTACAATCTGAAACTGGTAAAAAAAGTAAAAACTAACTGCACATGTCAGACCCACTAGCAGCATGTAAATGGAGATTGCAGTGTATTGACAGAAACACCTTCTACATTTAAGCACTGCATTTAATATTTCCTGTTTGGCATATACTTCTCAGAAGTAC